>NC_089250.1:253537616-253837616 GCF_963930625.1 Muntiacus reevesi | reverse complement strand
AGAGAAGGGAGGCAAAGATCCAGGACTCTCATTTCAGAATAGAGCCTCAACTGGCAATGTGCTTGAGAAGTAGAACCTTTTCCGGCTTATGTTGCCTGAATAATTGCTTCAGTTTTGTGATAAGTTCACAAACACTTCTTGAGTCTCCAGGATTTGCATGCTGGGTAATGACAAGATGCAAAAGTACTGGTCCTTACCCTCCAGATGCTTAGGGAACTAACCCAGAGAACCCTGGCAGCAGAGAATGGTCCTCCTGCAGGTGATGCCTGGGCTGGCACAGCACAAATGCAGACTGTGAATGGGAGCTGAGCCCAGAGAGAACAAGATGAGGAGCGGACAATGTCAGGCAAATGCACTTCCTCTCATCCATGTCTTTGGCTAGGTGGGTCCCTCAAACTCAAGAAGAACTCAAGTCCTTCATGGTGACTTCTATCACAACTGTGTCAGGTCTGCAGAGGGATGCGATAGCATGAAGACTCAAACGTTACCAGGCTGGGGGATCAAGAAAGTTCTGGAAGGACATATTAAAATCCGTGGGACTTATCCTACAACCAGCGGAGAGTCAGTAAGCTCTTCCAAGGAAGAGGGTGGTTTATACCAGCCCATATTTAGAATACCATCTCTGTTGTATGGAGGGCCAATCAGAGAGGAGATAAACTAAAGACAAGACTGCAGAAGGTCCTATGAACACCCTGGCTGCTCAGTGAACTTGCTGTTTACTGGTATTGGAGATGGATAGTGAATGGGAGGGCTCAGGGAAGATGCTTCGGCTAAGTCCACCTCTCATCAGCGAGGTCAGCAGCCAATGAGTTTGGTCATGATATGTCCACTCAGGTGTTGAAGGAGCACCCAAGAGAACACATCCAAATGAAATTTGGATTTAGTATTTAAGATCAGGGCTGAAGATGCTTCAGAGTCTATTAAATAATGAAGTGTGTCTGGATGTTTTGGGTTAAGTCAGTTACTCAAAATGGAAATACACTAATTCACATCAAGCACACCCATTCAGACTGTTGTGTGACAACTTGTGTTTAGACTCCAGACTCATAACTCACTCCACTCCCACGTCAGTCTCCCATCCAGTTGTTTGATCAAGCTGACCAGTCATTCATGTCTGAGAAGGGTGATTCTTTGCTTGGGAGGTGACTGTTTGCAGCATGTGGGTTTCCTATCTGCACTCCCCCGCCCCCAGAACACACAGGCATGGGGACCAAGGAGTAGTCCCAGCTGCAGTGGTTTGCAGGCAACCTGTCAGGCACTGGATATGAACACACCCCCTCAACGAAAAGTCTGTGATATTCACCTATGGAAGGATCTGCTGCTTTCCCTATATTTTGGGGGGACTTGTTTGATCAGATGTAATCAGACAGTCCAGTGTCAGTTTTTAATTAATGACATCTAATTATGCATTTTATTTACAGCAATGAAAATAAACAATCACCACATGCTGCCTTGGGTTAGCTCAGGTGACTGAATTGGTATTAAAAAAAATAAAAAATAAAATGGAACTGGCCGTCACCTTGTCTGTGAGTCCTCCAGCAAACACCAAAGCCTTTTTGGAGTCAGCGCAGCTCACTCCTGCCACTCCCCAGGCATCTCTTCCTTCCTGATTGTTAGAGGCTCCTGCCACCTTATCACGGTTTAAAATAGGATGGGGCGAACAGCATCCCCCGCTCCACACTTTGTGCCTTTGTGGGATTTCACCCAGAAATACAGGCATTAAAGAAACACAAAACAGGAAGGTGCCAAAGACCCCTTTCACTTCCCCAGCAGAAATCCGAAGCCAGAGGAAATGGGTGGGAAGGTCCCCGCCAAAGTACCCTGATGAGAAAGTGGCCTTCAAAGGACCCCAAAGAAAACTCTGCCAAGATCCTGGGTGGGTCATAGCCTGTCTCCCAAGCAATACTTCAGAGAGTGACATGACGGAGCCAGTAAATTACAGATTCTTCCAGGAATGGTGCCAGAGAACTTGACATTTCACATTCAGTCACACATTGGCAGCTGTCACCGTGGGTAACAAAATGCAGGCACCACCTACAGCTCAATAGGTAGCCAGTCCCCCAGAATTTAGAAGCACCCATCTTCATCCCTGACAGGCCAGTGGCCAGGGATGTGACTCCAGATGCAATTCTGATGAAACATTACTGCATGCATGTAACAGGAATAGTGTTCTCTGAATGTGTAAGTTGGGTTTAGCATAGAAACTAGAAACAGACGGCTTTGGACTGCCTAGGTTTGGCTTCAGATATTTTTGCATTCTTCTGTGTGAGTTTTCTTATTGCTAAAATAGGGCATTGTCATTGAGGATAATGTAGAAAATTCAGATGAAAGAGACAAAGAAAAATTTGAAAACATCTATAACTGGCAACCCAAATATAATTATTATTTTTTGTTTTAAATCCTTTGATCTACATACATATAGATTAAATATACATGCATATTAAGAGATAATATACTATAATTAATAAATATACATTTGGACTGTAGCCTGCCAGGCTCCTCTGTCCATGGAATTTTTCAGGCAAGAATACTGGAGTGGGTTGCATTTCCTTCCCCAGGGGATTTTCCTGACCCGGGGATCAAACTCACATCTTCTGCATCTATTGAATTGCAGGCAAATTATCTCTTACCATAGTAAGAGATAATAGAATAAATATGTACTACAATGTAGTATAATATTTTATACACACATGCGCACACCTTTTCCCCTAAGTTTAATAACACCATCAGTCAGAATAAACACCATCAGTTCAGTTCAGTGCAGCCACTCAGTTGTGTCTGACTCTTTGAGACCCCATGAACTGCAGCATGGCAGGCTTCCCTGTCCATCACCAAATCCCAGAGCTTGCTCAAACTCATGTCCACCAAGTTGGCGATGCCATCCATCCATCTCATCCGCTGTCATCCCCTTCTCCTCCTACCATCAATCTTTCCCAGCATCAGGGTCTTTTCTAGTGAGTCAGTTCTTCATATTAGGTGGCCAAAGTAGTATTAGAGTTTCAGCTTCAGCATCAGTCCTTCCAATAAATATTCAGGACTGATTTCCTTTAGGATTGACTGGTTTGATCTCCTTGCAGTCCAAGGGACTCTCTTCTTCCTTTTTAAAATTGACTGATCCTATTTTATTTTTGGCTGCTCTAGGTCTCTGTCATTGCGCACGGGCTTTCTCTAGTTGCGGTGTGTAGTCTTCTCATTATCGTGACTTCTCTTCTTTCAAAGCACAGTCTCTAGGCTCATGAGCTTCAATAGCTGTGGCACAGGGCCTTAGCTGCCCTGCAGCATATGGGATCTTCCCTGACCAGGGATCAAATCAGTGACCCCTGCACTGCAAGGCAAGTTCTTAACTACTGGACCACCAAGGAAGCCCATATAGCTTCTTTATTTGGAAAGTGAGGTGCTATGTTAAATGCTTTGACTCAGAAATAAGACTTTCATTTATTCATTCCATTTCATTTTGGTTTGTTCTTTTAAATCACAAAGTTATCAAAATTGGACTCTATGCTTTCTTTTTAAAAGTTTTTCTTGGAGTATGGTTGATTTACAATGTTGTGTTAGCCTCAGGTATATAGTGAAGTGAATCAGCGATCCATATACATATATATCCTGAATCTATGCTTTCTTCAGGTTCAATTACTCTTGGCCATAAGTGGTGATGTCCCACTTCATGGAGTGCTGCTTTTTCAAAACCCACATTGGTGATCTTGATTTTGATATTTTCAAACACTTTTATGATTGACAGTCTATCTTTGAAGCACATTAAAGAACATTAGGGCTTGGTCTGCATTTCCCATTCGATTAAACTTTTAAATAAACTTCCCTCCCATCCTTTTCAGATGTGTATTCTTTAAATTCCTCACAGGCAAGTCTGGCTTAGCCTCTTGTGGGGTCACTGCTCCTTTCTCCTGGGTCCTGGTATGAATTAAGGTTTTGTTTGTGCCCTCCAAGAGCCTCTTTCCTCAGTTCTGTAGAAGATCTGTAGTCAAATATCGCTGGCCTTCAAAGTCAGATTCCCCGGGGGTTCTCAGTTCCTTTGGCGGATACCCAGGTTGGGGAACCTATTGTGGGCCCTAGAACTTTTGCAATAGTACGAGAGCTTATTTGCTATAATTGTTCTCTAATTTGTGGGTTGTCTGCTCAGTGGTTCTATGGTGGGGCTAATGGTGACCTCCTTCAAGAGGATTTATGCCACATGCTGCACTTCCCAGGTCTGCTGCAGCCAGCGTCCCTGTCCCCGTGACAGATCACTGCTGACCCATGCCTCCGCAAGAGACACTTAAACATTCAAAGGCAGATCTGGCTCAGACCTGTGGGATCTCCGGGTCCTAGTGTGCACAAGGTTTTATTTGAGCCCTCCAAGCATCTTTGGTAGGTATGGGGTTTGATTATAAATGTGATTTTGCCCCTCCTACCATCTTGTTGGGGCTTCTCCTTTGCCTTTGGATGTGGGGCATCTTTTTTGGTGGGATCCAACATTCTCCTGTCAATGGTTGTTCAGTAGCAAGTTGCAATTTTGGAGTTCTCACAGGAGAAGATGAGCACACTTCCTTCTACTCTGCCACCTTGAACCACCTTTATGAATGAACCTCTTGAGGAAAGTGAAAGAGGAAAGTGAAAAAGTTGGCTTAAAACTCAACATTCAAAAAACTAAGATCATGGCATTCAGTCCCATCACTTCATGGCAAATAGATGGGGAAACAATGGAAACCATGTTATTTTCTTGGGTGCCAAAATCACTGCAGATGGTGACTGCAGCCATGAAATTAGAAGACACTTACTCCTTGGAAGAAAAGCCATGGCCAACTTAGACAGTATATTAAAAAGCAGAGATATTCCTTTGCTGACAAAGGTCAGTCTAGTCAAAGCTATGGTTTTTTCCAGTAGTCAGGTATGGATGTGAGAGTTGGACCATAAAGAAAGCTGAGGCCGAAGAACTGATGCTTTTGAACTGTGGTTTTGGAGAAGACTCTTGGAGTCAGATAGAAGTGAGGAGTCCCTTGGACTGCAAGGAGATCAAACCAGTCAATCCTAAAGGAGATCAGTGCTGAATATTCATTGGAAGGACTGATGCTGAATCTGAAGCTCCAATACTTTGACCACCTGATGGGAAGAACTGATTTATTGGAAAAGACCCTGATGCTAGGAAAGATTGAAGGCAGGAGGAGAAGGGGACGACAGAGGATGAGATGGTTGGATGGCATCACCGACTTGAAGGACATGAGTTTGAGCAAGCTCCAGGATTTGGTGATGGACAGGGAAGCCTGGGGTGCTGCAGTCCATGGGGTTGCAAAGAGTCAGACACCACTGAGCAATTGAACTGATCCTTTGAAGACAAGGGTGTTCTGTCGAAAGTCAGTTGGAAGCTTTAAGAAGATAAATGTTCAGTACTAAAAGACTCCTCCCTGAGTTAGACACCCAGATGTCTCCTAACTGTGAAATCCCTTCCTCTATCCCTAAGGACCTGGGGGTTTCCACCATTTGTAATTGTGTCATCAGGCATGTGATGGTCAGTCTTCTTGGTCCACATTAAAACATTGGTTTCATTCTGATTCATGGCAGCACCTTTCTAAAGAAATTTTGAGAGAAAACCTGAGGTCCAGTTTTAAGTTACCCTTCTCTCTTCATGATGTTTCAGTGCTAATGACTCAGCAGAGGTGAGATTTGGAAAAACAGGTACAGTTTTATCCAAGCTGAGTTTGCCGTGCATACCTAATGACAACCACGTCTCAAGGTACTGACCAGACTTGCTCTCAGCACTGACTGTGACAGTCAGAAAGCCCACGTTTCGATCCTGGCTGACCACTCGCTGGTCTGAGACCTTTAGCTACCTTCCACACCAGTTTATGGAGATTCTGTGAGAAGCAAAGTCATGACAGTTTAGCCTTGAGCCTGGCGCATCACAAAGAATCAGCAAGCACTTTCTGCAGCAGCAGCAATGGTTATTTTATGATGGACCTGCCCTGTACTGGTCTTTGTTCCAAATGCTTTACCTGTATTAACTCATTAAATCCTCACTCCTAGCTGACAAGGAAGGGGCTGATACTACCTACATTCACAGAAGAGGGGACCAAGGCATGGTAGAGTTAAGTCATTTACCCCACATTACATAGCTAGTAAGCAGTGAAGCCAGGATTTCACCAGCTGGTTTGGCTCTAGAGCCCTAAGTACTATGCATACTCTACCTATGTAGAATGTGTGCATTTACATAAATCTGCATTATATATGCGTATGTATCACGCATCCTTTTCCATCTCCCCATGTCTCCACAAGTTCCTAAAGCACATTCTTTGTCATGGCAGCAGGGCAGCCTGCCGTATGCAAAGAGGGGATCATTCTTAGCTGCTTCTTTATTGTTGGACATTGAGCTCATTTGCAAGTTTTCAATATTATAAGTAAGGCTCTGGCAAAAGCTTAGTAGCTAAATTTTGACACACATCTATGGTTATTTTCTTAGAGCTAATTTTAGACGAAATCGCTGGGTAGGGTGACCATCCATCCTGGTCTGACTAGGACCAAGGGGTTTTCTGGGAAGTGGGACTTCCATTCCTAAACCAGGACAGTCTTGGACAAGTCAGGATGGCTGAGTCACAAGACATTTCTGCACCTGTTATTTGCTAAAATGTTCTGATGATTGTAACCCCTTAAAGGTAGGTTGATATAAAATTAAGGGAGGAAAAGAAGAGGGTCTATCCAGATGACCGTTGGGGTTACCATGGTGAGTTTGCATGGATTGTATTCTGAAGGCATTGACTGGGGGTTTAAGGAGGGGATGCAATGAAAGTCACAGAGACCAGTGAATACAAGGAAGATTTTTACACAAAGGAACAGAGTGTCAGAAGAATCAGAACCAGAAGAGGGCAGGTTCTGGTTTCTGCTACTTCACGAAGCCAGAGTCAAAGTGGCCAAGAATGGGGAAGCATGTTTGAGCTGATTTCAAGACTTGTGTCAGTTTTTTAAGTAACTGAGTGTACTTACCCATGCTAGTCTTGATTTTTCATCAGTTCATTTCAGCAAATATTTACTGGATGCCTCCTCTCTGCCTGGCACTTTGCTGGTTGCTGGAGGTAGAGAGGAAAATAAGTGTCTCTGAGAAGGTACTTTTCAGAATCTGCGGTGCCTTCCTTGCCATACATCCAGCTCCTCATGCAATCTTCACTTATTCATTCATTAGGCAAATATTTTTCTGGTACCAGGTATATGACAGCCTTCATGGGATTTATAGCCTTTCTCTTTTTCCTGCTAAAAAACTTTTTAGAAGAAAATCTGCTTTCAGTTTTGGTGAAGAAACCCTTTCAAACCTAAGATCATTTGCAACTATCTCAACTTAAAAGACTCCTTTCCTCGCTAAGAAGTTTTCAACGTCAAGGAGCAGGTAGGGAAGGCTTGGGGGGATGTGAGCCCTCCTATGCAAGCTGGCAGCCCATGCAAAGCTCAGCCCCTCTACGGGAATAGCCAAACTGCCTCATGGAAAGAAAACACAGATCTGCTCCTTTCCAGGTATAAGCAAGGGAGGGAGAATGCCAGATGCAGAGAGATGTCAAGGTTGCCAGGTCTGGGAAGTAGTGAGCAGCTAGTAAGGGGCCAGCCTCTGATTCCTCTCAGTGCTCTGCCCCATCAGCGCCCTCCCTAACAATGTGCAGTCAAAAATCCTACCCATGACGTGATTTTCAAAGTGCAAATTTCTGACCCCACAGTTGCAGGTAAGGCCTTTTATTCTGATAAAGGTAGCATTTATTGAACATCCATCAGGAACCTGATTGTTCCAGAAAAGCAATTGGACAGACACAACTGATTTCATTAAGCTCTGCGAAATAAGTGTTAATATGTCAACTTCTAAAAAGGAGGGTTAAAGACTGCCTCCCCCGACTTGGACTCCCACCATAAAGCAATTGTGATCCAGTCTCAAGAGGCTGGTTCTATTTAGCATATGGCCTTCCCAACTTCCCTTTCACCCTGAGACCAGGGGACTCTAGCTGCCGTCTTTTCTTTGGCCACCAGGAACCAGTCCAATGGTCCATCTCATCCTGCCTTCAAAGAAGCAGATCTCTTTCCTTCTTATAACTTGTCTACTGCTTGACAGATTGCTTGAGGCTAGGGAGAGACTCAGGGAGACCTAGATTCTCCTATCTTCCTGGCATGAACTCTACCCTATTGAGGATATTGAGCAGTCAGTCAGGTGAGTTCTCCTTTACCGCTGGGTCATAATCAAGAGTGGCTCACAGGATCTATGTGCAGACACTCGCAGGAGAGTTGTGTGTACACTGCATCACACCCGTTGGCATTCTTAACACCCCCAACCTAGACTCCAAGGTTGCCATGAGCCCCACCTGTGCTGGGTGCTGAATGAGCCACCTGCAGAGTGTGGCCCACCTGTGCCGGCCCTCAGGCACATTCTGCAATCAGAATGCCAAGGGTGGCAGCATCTTTCAAAGCCACAACAGTTGCTGGAGACCTGCATCAAGATGTGGCGCTGAGAGCTCCTGTCCTGCTTGGAGCAGGGAGGTAGTAACCATGAGCCTGCGGTCCAGTGTCAGCTGATTGGCTGTCCTGAGAAACCTGAAATAATGTCAACCCGTAATTATGGAAGGCTTCCCAAGTGGCACTAGTGGTAAAGAACCTGCCTGCCAACGCAAGAGAGGTAAGAGATGCAGGTTTGATCCCTGGGTCAGGAAGATCCCCTGGAGGAGGGCATGGCAACCCACTCCAGTATTCTTGCCTGGAGAATCCAATGGACAGAGGAGCCTGGCGGGCTACAGTCCAGAGGGTCGCACAGAGTCAGACATGACTGAAGTGACTTAGCGCGCAAGCGTGCATAATCATGGGCATTTATTGAAAACTTCACATAGGCCACATTCTGTTTGGGGTTGCATATCCACCCTAAGTGGTAGGAAGCAACAACATTCTATCCTGACAGGCAGGGGGCCGAGGCTTGTGGAGGGGAAGTCACTTGATCAAGGTCTCGGGGCTAAGCAGGGACAGATCCAGAATGCCAAGCTGGGGGTGTGAACACTGTGGGATCCTGCCTTTTCTGAACTTCATGGGAGGCCCTCAAAGCCCAGCTAATGGCAGAGATCTCGAATCACTTAATTTTGTGTGTTTTAGAACGAACTATAAATGGCTGGCATTTGAAAATCAAAATCGACATCATCAGAAGTATAAAAATAATGAGGTGGGTGGGAACCGGCACACGGCGTGTGTGAGCTATTTGTACAAGAAAGGAGGGGCCATTTAGAGCCAACAGTGAAATGGCTTTTCTCCAGTCGCAGATAAAAAGCCTTCTTCAGTGTTAGGGGAAGGCAGTGTTTAAGTAGTCACACTCGCTGTAAGCTTCCTTTTGATTATAGCAAATAAGTTTTCCTTTAACAAGAGATTTTCTTATAAAAGAGGAAGGGTGAGTACAGTGAGCTCGGCCTTCTGGAGCACAAGATCTTTTCAGGGGGCCCATCCGTCCCCAGCCCAGGGCCCATCCTCAGCATCTGTTCATCCCCTTGTGTTCCATGGGGCCTTTTATGAAGCGGGGTCTCCCAGGCTGACCATCGAGGCAGCTTATTATCTCCTAGAAGCACATAATGTGTTGCAGCGAGTGACTGCATTACGGCAAGCCCCTAAATTGTATTTGGACAAAGAATAATTGAACACTGGACAGAATAACAAATGCCCCGGTCAAGTTTGCTTCATGGGTTTATCGTGTTGTATTAACATGATAGAAATATGAATACTTAAATCTTATCTCAGGTATAGTTTATAACTGCATTAATCATTTACTGTATTATATATTTTTCATGTCAGTAAGATTGTGAGGAAAAGATTCAATTTTCACAGCACAGTCAGAGAGTGTGTTTTAGATAAGTAGGAGGCCAGGATTAAACCACTGCAACATGGCTTTCAATTGCAGACCCTATAAAGGGAAGGTTAGCATATATCAAGCAATATTAAGCAAGATCCTTCAGGCTTTGGGAAAATAAATCACCAAGCCATTCGATGCCATCACCGTGTTTGCCTGAATCAGATAAACACTTACAGACTTTTTACTTATATGTGATCTATCCAACTGGGCTGGCAAAACTGCTGTTTATCCAGGCCTGATGCTCTGTACTTTGGAGAGTGGATGCCGACTGCTGACTTCCTGGGTCTGTTTAGGCAGTGGCTGCAATGACCTTTTTGGCTTGCCGCCATCACTTCAGACATGTTCTCCTCTTTTAAAAATTCATTTACTAATTTATTTTATATTTTGGCTCTGCCGTGTGGTATGTGGGATCTTAGTTCCCCAACCAGAGATCGAACCCATGTCCCCTTCCAAGACTCCATTGGAAGCATGAAGTCTTAACCCCTAGACCACCAGGGAAGTCCTGAGATGCACTCTCCTTTTTAAAGGCAGCTCTAGCAAGCCCTTTGGGGGCCCAGTGCCTCCAGAACCATAGAATATATTTTCTAAAATAGCTGGGAGGAGGGGAGATTGCCCACTCCCAACTATAGATGATGGATGAGACATTGCTTCCTACCTGGCTAAGTCCTCAAGAATCATGTCAGCATCATATTAAATCTCAACAGACATTCTTAAGGGAGGACGCACATTTTTTTCAGATCACCAGCTTCAATCCACTCTGGTGAGAGGTTAAGATTGGAGAACTTTGCTGTTTAAATATAAACTTTTTGAAATTTCAGTTCACCCCAGCTCGCCAGTAATGTCTTTCTGAAAAACATATCAGAGGTTTGTCATGTTTGCTTGTGTCCTTCAAGCCCTCATGTTTGCCCAGCAAAGGGAAGCAGAGGTCATGACACGGAGTAACTTATTTCTCAAAGTTTAGGAGAAAATCAAAACAGCAGGCCATAGAATAGAAAGGTGAGATGCAAAGACACAAATCACTTCCCAGTCACAAAAATTGCCAAAAAATAGCAGCTTGCAGCTGTGCACAGCAGGGACAGAAAACATTAAACACATGTTAAATAACAAATAGGAGACTTAAATATAGCTAAAAATGGACCTTATTCTGAATAAATCATGCAAGCTGCATCTTAACAGTCCTGAGAAATGTAATGGATCATGTGAAATCTGCCAAATTTGTATTTAAAAAAAAAAATCAATAGCGTGTGCTTCTGCTTTTAAAACGACATGCTGTTGGGTTCAGGGAAGATGTTCTGTGCTTCCATCGTCCCCCCTGCCCCCCACGCTCTCCCGCCACCCATAAGACTACAGCTGGATTTAAGAAATTTCACTTTAGTTAAAGACAAGCAAGACATGCATTTGAATAAGTCTATTTTTTTTTTTTTGTGGATAAAAACTATTTAACATTCACTTTGCACTGCCTTAGCATTTCACAAAATTGTTCCCTCTTTCTTTTGAACATGTAAAGGAGTTGGCTCATCTATTCTGAACCGTTTTTTTGAAAACCACAGAAGTTCATTTCTCTGATACTTCTCATCCATTTTTAGCTTCTACTAAGACATAGCCACTGCCACTCAGGCAAAGAGGTTTTATCCTCTCTCCTTCGCTATCTAGGGATGAGGGGGGCATTTGCCTTTTATGACAAGAAGGCCAAATAAATCTCCCGGCAGAGTATTCAAATCAATCCTGCTGGCAAGTCTCCTTCTCTTGAAATGTTTGCTGCCTCTATATTTCTGTCTTCATATTATTTTCAAGTCCTTTGGCTTGCCTTCAGCGCGGAGGGCCATATTCTGGTTTATCCCACGTGTGTCTCTCCTTGGCGATCAGTGTACCTTTAGTCACATGAGAGAGGACTTTGATGAGAGACTTCTTAACTCTGCCTTAATTTTGTCACAACAGCACATTTTCAGCTCCACCTGCCACACACACACACACACACACACACGTTCACGTGCACATGCCTGGGTCTGTTTCTTGAGGCAAAGGTAGCCCATAGCCATGCACTTCCAGAGGCAGTGGAATCCCATTGCTATATGCATTTTTTGAGTCATCAGTAATCAGTGGCCAGGAATATAGTGTGGAGGCTGGGCTGTGCTGTGGAAGGGAGCATCAGGAGAAAGCTGGCACTCATCTGCCTGCCCACCCTGTGAGCCAGGGGCTGCCCGCACTGACACCAGCCTGGGTGCCTAGCTTTTTCTCCCAGAGTTCTATTTTCATTCAGAATATTCATAATACTCTCTTAGCATGAACAGCAAACCCATGGCTTTGAGGGCAAAAATACATATGTGTGTAAAGAAGAAAAGCAGAGAGAGAAAAAAAAAATAAGAAGCAGGAAGCGAGCGGAGTGTTGCTGGGAGCACGGAGAGAATGATGGGAACACTCCCCGGCGGCTCTGCCCCAAGCCGTCCTTTCTCAGCTCCTACAGGGAGTGTTCCCACCGAGCTGTGCTCAGATGGGGGCTCTCCGAAGTCACTAATGCTCTGATGTACCGAGAAGTCATAAATATGGAATACAGCACCGCTGCTCTATTTCCTGTATTTCAAGGATATGGGTGGAATTACAGATGGTGGTATAAGTAGTGATGAAAAAAGGGAGAAACAAATGCAAAATGGAAGGAAGAAAGGAGTTCTGGTAAAAAAAAAATAATAATAAAAGAAGGAAAAGAAACAAACAAAAGATGAAAGGAGAAAGGCAGGGAAGGAAGAAATAAAGGAAGGAAGGGAGAGACGGGGGAGGAAAGAAGAATTTGATGTTTAGCTTAGAACTCATAGCATCTCGTTGCCCCAGCAATTTTGTTTCCAGGACAGGAGCCAATGGACAAGCACCGTCTTCTCATTGGCAAAAGGAGAGAGAGGAGATGGGTTTACTTAGGCAGTGATGGCCCCTGCTTAGAGAAAGAAAGGTCTGGTCCTCCACAGCTGTGGGAAATCAATCGGGTTTGCTCTTTTGCCCTCCCACTGTCGGCCACAAAGAAAATTCCCAAGCTGCCAGTCACCCCTCAGTATTCCCCAAAGATAAATTATTTTTGAATTTTCCAGTGGGGAATTAACACAAAAGGAAGCAGCAGAAAACTATTATTTGCAAGGTTGGTGGCCCACCTCAGTGTGGCCCTATTTTGAAACTATGTTAAAAAAAAAAGGAAAAGGAGTGTTTTTGCAGCAGAAAGCCCCAACCAAATCTGAATAGGTTGATAAAGTAATATCTAAAATACCCCTTTATTAAGGCTCTATTTCTGACCCCCCCTCCCCATTTTGAATTTTCACTAACGCTTGCTTGCATGCTTTCGTTTAGCTTTAATGGTCCAGGAGATGTGGGGTTCATCTTTGGCTTTGTGTGCTTTTTTTAATTTGTTCCTTTCTCTTATAATATTCCTCCTCTAACTTGCCTGATGTGATTCATTTCTTTAAGATCTTGTTTTATTTTTAAGTCATCAATTACTCAAACTTTGTGGGCCTATCTATCCTCAGCCATCTGGACCCCATACCTTATTTTAAAGCATGTTCAAATGATGACAACCTTCTTTTCTCAATTAATTTATGGGCTGTGGGGACCATTTTTCATTTGTTATCATGCACTTCCATTTGATCTCGCCTATCTTTCTTCTGCATCTGCAACCATGGAGTATAAATCTTCCCCTCCAGCATTGTCACGGTGTCCAAGATATATAGGTATAACTCCCTATTAGTTCCACAAAACTGACCTTAATTTCTAAAAATGGTATCAGATGTGAATAAAGTTTGGTAAGATGATTTGTTTTGATTTACTTTGTACCACTTATCTTTGAGTTTTCTTCCTAGTTTTCTTTTATCTAATTTAGACAGTAGAGTCTTGCAAGCTGGGTTACAGTTTATCCATTACCTTTCTGCCAATGCTGCTCCTTAGAGAGATAGGGCTGGGAGATTTTAGGCTGTGGATAATAATAATGTGGCCCGTGGCATGCTTGAGGTTGGTTTGCGTTGTTTTCTACTTTATTCAAGCTGACCTCCAAGCTTCAATCTCTTTGCTGTTTTGGAAATGTGAATATTTTCCAACGGCATGACTATATCAAGTTATTAGATATTGGATCTGAGACTTGCACAATAAAATTAAGCATGCAGATCCAAATATCTCTTCTCTTCTGATGCTCAGTTGACAAATAGGAGTATTGGAAAGACCCAAATCTCTCAACAACCATTAGGGATGGCTGCTTTTGGAAGTCTGAGGGGCTGTGACTTATAAAGCAGAATCTGTGTGTGCATGTGTGTGTGTGTGTTTTGTTTTACATAAACAGACTTCCGTCCAAACTAAGGAATGCTAATTAAGCAAAAACCATGGCCAGATGTTTATTAACACTTCTCAGGTTCATGGGATTTGGAGAGTGTGCAGTTTTCGTGGACTAATTTAAAAAGGGAAACACCTTTATTGGAATAACGGCCAATTATAATTGCCGACTTTGCCTATTCTTTTTTGTGCCAGTGGAGCTGACGGGGGTGGTGATTACCTCTTGGTGGAGAGATGAAGTATCTGGTGTATCCTGGTGCAGCTGGCCCCAGCAGCACCTCAACTTTGGGTGTGACTTTTGAGCCACACAACAGGCACAACATGGGGAGTCATGAAATAGAACACAGACACACAAAATGAACCTGGCAGTTTGTTAGGCAGAGCGAGTTTTCATTTCTCTTTGCTTTTTTAATCGCGTTCAGACCTGGCGATCGCCTGCATGGGCACCTCTTGGTATGGGGACAATCAGAGGGAACCCTTTGCCAAGCAGTGGAGCATCTCTGGAATGCCAGTGAGCAGTGAGACAGGAAGAAGGGTTGTCAGGCCTCAGCATGGTGACTTCACTCGGGGCCCAGATTCAAACTGTGGAGTAATAAAACTGAATAGCACCATATAAAACTCTGCGTTTCATAAGACAAATATTGCTCTATGCATTCATGTCCCTTGCACTATGTTAACTGTAGGAAGAAATGGAAACAGTTTTAGTGACCCCCTGGGACCTATAAAGGCTATTTCTGAGTCTGAATCTTGCTGTTTAATTTAATCATTTATTATATTAATATTCAAATGGGCTGCATCTTATTAGCTACTGCAAAGATGTTAGTCTGTCTGAAATAAATACCTAATTATGCTTTTGAAGAGAGGGGTTCTAAAGACTTTGGTATGTTTGTGCTAATAGAACAGTTCATTTGCAGATTTTTCTGCAGAAATCAGCAGTTTGAGGCTTTTCTCCCCTCTCTTTTAAGAAAATAAAAACAAGGATTGCATATACACCGAGAGGTCTCAATAGCAGTTCCTGGTTCCACGCAGCCTTGAAATTAGGGGTTTTTGTTCTCTCTGTCGGGGCGAGGGTCCATCTTGGAATGACCAGCACTCTCAGCTCAGTGATACATTAATACAATTAACTGTTTTAATCAATGACCATGACATTAAATATGTTCCTGTTCAAAGGAACAAAAAAATATAGATATCCTCTAGAAAATATGTATTTCGAGTTCAATATGCTTTTATTTTTTAACATGTTTCATTATTTTCTATCTGAGCTTCAGTCTCTTTCTCTCGCAGTTCCCAGTGTAAAATCAAAATCTTATGTAGGTCATTGATTTTTACATCCACAGACAATGGACACCAGCAACTTGCAGAAATCAGACGGTGCCATTTGGAGACACTGCACAAAACCTGAAGCCACGCGCGCCCTGGGGGAGGGGCGGGGAGCGCACACCCGCGGGGTCTCCTCGGGCTGTGTTTGAGGCCAGAGGCTGGCAGGATCCATACGGAGTCCATTTTCCTAATGCCGAGCATTAGCTTCATGAGGATGGATTATGCTGCTGGCGTAATATACACAAACGGTGATGATAAATTCTAAACTAAATGTATACACTGCATTTGGCGCAGTGGAGAAATTAGTGGTAAGTGCAAAAGTTACAGTCTCAGAAACTGGGAATTACACGTTACTATCTTTCTAAAGTAACTGCCTCTGAATTTGCAATCACTCTTTTTTTTTATTTTCCAAGATTACTGAAATGGTATGTCTGCTAATATCCAATTATCTGCTTCACATTTTTTTTCCCCAGATGAATATTAGAACCAAAGGTTAAAGGCCTGCCTGAGTGACCAGAGAACCCCTCCCTAGTCGGGGACAGTCTCGGTTCCCTCTCGCTGACCTCCATTTAACCTTTAAATTGACCTAGAACGAGTTTATTTTCCTTCTCCTCACTTGGATGGCTGTCCCAGGAGAGGGGACCCCTCTTTTCCTGGGTGGATAATTACATTGTGGCTGAAATTTGCTTTCAACTGCACAGCGCTCAGTGTCATCCCGTGTTGTGTTGACAAGTCTCCTGCAGGTTCCTCTGCACACAGCCGGTGTCGTCACCACCCCCAAAGCGCGGTTCCCCTGGTCCCGACCACTCACCCCTTCCATTCTGTCTGCACTCCTGCTGCATATCCGGCCCTGGCCAGCTGGTGGCGCTGTGCATGCAATCCCCTGCGAATCTCTGTGGGCCCTAAGGCTCTGCCCACATGAAGCTTTCTTCTGGATGGTCACCATGGTTGAATTTTGATCTGCTGTGAACTTTCTGCTCTGTCTTCCCTGTAAGGAAGCCAAGCTGCAGCCGGGTTGGTAGGGGGAGGGGTCAGGGAACAGGGCTTCGAGCTGCCAATCAATGGGCTCCATGCTCCACACCCCTCCACAAACCCAGAGAAAGCACTCGCCCTGGGTGAAAGAATTCACACTTAACTTAGGGATCCCTGGAGGCCACAGTGAAAGCTGAGGGACCACAGGTTCTGGGGTTGGAGACCTAAGTAGATGAGCACTGCTTTGAGACTGGTCTTTCTCCAACCCTCAGGCCAGGGCACCACATCACCTACATCAAAAAGCCCCAGGGGACATCCCCAGGAACTGAGATGCCTAGTGGTGGCCAGCCTTTAAAGTTCTCTGTGGGATCCCCCACATTTCCCATGGAGGCTTGCTAAGGCAAATAAATAATGGGGATCTAAGAACAAGAGGACCCAGGGGGCCAGGGCAGGAGGAGGAGGGTGGGATTGCTCCCTGTGTGCTGATGGCTGGGAGAGGAGGTAACTGAAAGTCCCTTCCTGACTTCCCGATTTCCTTCCTGGGTCAGAGAAGGGCAAAGTCCCTAACCCCCAACACATCCTAAACATAACAAATGGTTGACCAGGTGCCTATGCTTGCCATGGCACTAACAGGCTTATTTCAGTAATGGGGTTAACTGGTGCATCTCCTCCTGCAGCTCCTTGGCCTTCCCACCACATAGGTTTCCCTCATCCCAGGCTTCCTGAATCCCCCAGTCTGAAGTAGCTCCTCTTCCAGCTCGCCATCTCATCACTTATAACACCTTAAATTCCTTGTTCATTTGTTTACTTGTTTGCTGCTTCTTCCCTGCACAGAACTGCAAACCCTTCAAAGAAGGGATCAGGAGTGTTATAATTTCACAAAATGAAAATGCAGGGCCCCTTGTTTAAAAATTATTAAGAATTTTAAGATGGTGACATTAGAGTGTAAAACCAGTGAGGGACCCTTCTGAGTAGGGGTCCTGTATGACAATATAGGTCACAGGTCCTTGAAGCTACCTTCGATGGGACCCTGTCCAGCCCTGAGTAGTTCACAGATGGGCCCTGGCACACAGCAAAAGCTCCGTGCATACTAGCATCACCTACCCCACCAGTGGCACGCTTGCCTTCCTCATTAACTGACAAGACCAGGCAGAGAAGCCTGGATTAAAGGATAAACCCATGGGATAGATGCTTCATGACAGCAGAATTCAGGTCTTTCTCCCACCATCACTGGATCTCCCAAGTTGAGGCAGAGTGCATTCTATTAGATACTAGCTGAATGAATGAATGAATCAGTGAACGGGTGAATGTCCACAGTACCCAAAGCACTGTGGGGCTCAGAGAAGGGAGAGGTTACTTCCACAGTGGGAGATGAGGCGGGACTCCTGAGTGGACTGGAGTAGGAGAGAGCAGGCATTCCAGACAGAGGTGGGAGCATGGGACCCCAGCTGAGCTCAGGGAGTGGAGGGAGCACCCTGGCCAGGAATGTGGTGGGGATGCCCCTGTGTTCCAAGCCAGCCCCTCCTTTCCTCTCCAGGCAGAGTTGAGGCTCCCTGGGAGGGCATCCCTCAATAGCAGTGTGAGGCAGGTTCAATCCAGGGGTGGAACCAGGTTGCTCTGATGAAGCCAGCAGGCCAGAAGCTGAGCTCCAGAAGCCTGCTGGGTGTGAATGGGGCCTTGGCCTCCTCCGAACCAGCACCAAGCTGGGCACCGACTATTGGAGGTTAGAGGCCCTGGATGCCCTGGCTTGTCTAGAAAACTGGGTGTCTCAGGCGGACGATTAAGGGGAAATTGGCATGAAATGATCCAGGGGTGAGGGCGCCACCATGGGCAAGTTGCAACATCTCTGACTTTTCCAAAGGCATTTGAAGATAGGAAGGCACTCTGTACGACGTCCTGGGTGGTAAAGTTAGACATTCCAAAACTGACCTCGTAGGTGCACTCATTCACGAGAAGAACAGAAGCTTCAGAGTTCTAATTAGGTTCTTACGCATCCTAGGGGTGGGAGCAGGGTGTAGCTTTGATTTATTCTCGGGTTTATATTTGAAATAACATCTCTGAGGACATAACATCTGTGAATGACTCTGAGTACCCAGGACATAGGGCCCCTTCAAAAGTCCCTCTCTGCCCATCTTCTACTTTTCTGGGGATTCTCATGTGGCATCAAGAGCTGAAGCCAGAGGGGGCGGGGTTAGATCGGCAAGAGGAATCTGATCATCCGTGGCCCCCGGACTCTGTCTCATTGTCTGTAAGAGCCTGGCGCCTCAGTGTGCCATGCTGCCAGCTGAGCTTGGTAATAAGACCTCATCACTCATTCATTCACTCCTCACGGGGCTGGGTGAGTTATGATGAAGCCTGCTCTCTGTGCAAGATCCTATGATGGCTTCAAAAAAAAGGAAATATAGTGACCTTACAACTGAGGCTTCCCTGGGGCTCAGAAGGCAAAAGCATCTGCCCGCAATGCAGGAGACCTGGGTTCGATCTCTGGATCAGGAAGATCCCCTGGAGAAGGAAATGGCAACACACTCCAGTATTCTTGCCTGGAAAATCCCATGGACGGAGGAGCCTGGTAGGCTACAGTCCATGAGGTTGCAAAGAGTAGGACACACGGAGCAACTTCACTTTACAATGGAGGAGGCCACAGTGGACTGGGATGGGTGTCTGTTATAAGTGCAACAAGGAACAAGCAGCATAGGAGTGAGATTCTGATGGCAGGCTGCAGGGGTGGGGAGTGGGGCCTGAAGGTGGCAGTCAGGGAGAGCTTCCGGATGCGTCAGCTGAAAAGGCTTCCTGAGATCCCTGGATCCAGGTCCATGATGGGCTCTGTGTCCGAGCCAGAGGCATCTGTGCCTGGTTCCCATGGCCTCCTGATCCAGTCTGGGGGTCCAGCACACCGTTTCCATATAAGTCCTTCTCCCCAAGGATGGGTCCCAGCACCAAAGCACTGCCTTTGGGGGAAATATCAGACACTGGTAGAGCAAGTGATGAGATGACTCATGGAGTAGGAGGGAGTCCGACAGAGATGGGGCATCGAGGAAGCTGCCCCCAGACCGAATGAGCCTTTGACCCAACAGAAATTAGTTCTGATTTCTCCCGGTTTCTGTGGCCAGATTCTTTACATTTAGGTTCATTACTGCAGCCTGTCTTTCTACTGACCCCCTCCCCTCCTCTTCTCCTGCAGACTAGATTAGATTCTCATCAAAAGTCGGGGGGTGGGGCAGAGCGTTTATGCAGATGAGTCTATGTTAGGGCATCCACGGTTAACCCGGTAATATACACTTCCATCACCCTCCGTGGAACCCTCCGAGGATCAATGTAAGGGTTTAACTACCACACAACGAAAAAACATATATTCCTGCTGCCTTGGAGCAGCCATCGGGAGGCTGTGTATATGTTTCCCTCATTATTTGGATGTGCCGTTTGAATGTTGTGATCAGTGATTCAGTGCACATGATTCATCAGGAAGACATTTGCTCGGCAGACATGTGAGGAGCTGTCTGCCTCTTCAATCTCACTGACAGGGCAAAAATGCTGATTTATAGTAAATCATTAAAATCTGCTTATTATGGCACGGCTTGTTCCTCTTCCCCACTTCAAGCCCGTAACTTGATCTGCATCGTGTCTCTTACAATTTTATACTACAGCAAGCAGTTATTTAAACAAGAGGGGAACGATCCTTAGTCTTTATTAGTGCATATGAAAGGATATTTTGTTTAAAGAAGACTAATTAAGAATTCAGACGATTTTCTCGCTCAGTATAAGGGGGCAAAAAATAAAGATTTAAAATGTCTAAGCGGAACAAAGAATGACTGTACTCAAACAATACTTAAAAATGATGATTTGGTACATATTTTAAATCATCATAAAACATCAGTTCACATGCTGCCAAAATTATTGGGAAAGCAGGGGCCGGGGGCTGGTGGCCTCGGAGTTTGAATTGGAGGGAGGCCATGTGGATCTCTCTAAAAATTAATACCAGGAAGAGGATAATGGTATGACTGTGCCCAGCTCAAATATTGTGACAACGCTTCCATTGCTTTAAAAATCATTTGGAAAGTTTCACTCTATAAAAGGAGAGATTTAAGATTTGGTGGAAACATAACATGGGAATGTGTTGCTTGCTAGGTAAACAAAGAAATAACACAAAGAGGTCTATATTTTGTATGTGTTACTTACAGTAAAAAAAAAAAAATTTAATTTGATGCCTGGGGACAAAAATCCTTGCCACTGAATTACAAAGAAGTGAATAAACTGACTCAAAATTAATCCATACAGATCTGTCCCCTTAATAAGACTAATTCCGGAGAACAAAGCAGAGCATAATGCATTTTAAATTAAGTTGGAAAATGCATAATTTATATTTGTTTTATTTCTTCATATTTTAACACAGGTGCGTTCCAGAATGCTAAGAACCAGAGAAGAAGGGCATACTTCTGTCCGTGGTTTTATTTATTTTTTTTTTTCACTTTTTAAACTGAACTAATATTTCTCCCCTTGTTCAGGAAGTGAGAGCAGACAGAAGCAGACCGAAAACACGAACACGATGACAATGGAGAAAGTGAGTATGTTTGGCCAAATTTAATTTTAAGAGCTCCTAATTCCTAATACAACATTCAGAAACAGAAAAAGACTGTTGCATTAATCTGAATGAAAATCATGTTTCCTTTTGTCTCTGTGTCAGTTTCAGGAGAACCTGGGGGGGGGCAGGGGAGCTCAATTGAAGAAATGACGAGGGATCACTAATGGGAGGGGTCCATGGAAGCCCCTCTTTCTGCCCCACCTGCCCAGGAGGCTGTGGGGGGGTGGGGAGGGAAGCAGTGAAAAATGCCCAGAGAGATAGGCACAGTCCCTTGCATCATTTTGGCTGCATCGAGGGGCAGCTTTCTCTTCCAAACAGTATTCCCTTCCCTTCTGTATATCCGTGAGTCTTCCCAGGTGGCGCTAGTGGTAAAGACTCTACCTGCCAATTCAGGAGACACAAGAGACGTGGGTTTGATCTCTGGGTCGGGAAGATCCCCTGGAGTAGGAAGTGGCAATCCACTCCAGTATTCTTGCCTGGAAAATTCCACGGACAGAGGAACCTGGTGGGATACAGTCCATGGGGTTGCAAAAGAACCGGACACCACTGAGCACACACACTCTGTATATCTACTCCACCCTCACCCCAGCTGATCTCAGTTTGGATCCTTCCCCTTAGTGTGATGGCATGCAAAATTTATCAAGCCCGTTGCTTTAAGTTTAACTCATTTTGGCTCTCTTTTTTTTTTTTTTTTTACAATTATGGTTTTTGTTATTTTATTTTTAAATCACAAACTAGACAGAAATGAGTATTAAAATCAGGTCTAATGCTTTACTATTATTCTTTAAAATAAATGGTGCAAAGATAACTTTGCTAATGATTAAATTGTAAGGAAAATGTAGGTGAAAATAGAACTAATACTGCTGTTATTGAGCACCTACCTGCTAGCTAGGTAAAAGCAGAACAGACCTCGTCACAGGGCGTGGCCATTCCCTTTTAGACAGGAAGCCACCATGCAGAATTTTTATGAGTCTGGCTTTATGAGTTTGACTCTGACTCCCTGGAACTGCTCAGTACTTCTTTGACTTATATCCAGAGAAGGACTGTCAACGACAGTGACTTTTGCCTTGCTGAAGATCCACGCCTTGCTTCTGGAAAGTATACTACTTGAATGTATACTACTTGAATGGCATACTATTTGAGATAGAATATTCCAACAGGTTAAACTTAAGGTTTGGATATGTGAGAAAAAGTGTTAGTCATTCAGTCATGTCTAACTCTTTGAGACCCCATGTGCTGTAGCCTGCCAGGCTCCTCTGTCCATGGGATTCTTGAGGCAAGAATACTGGAGTGGGTATCCATTCCTGTCTTAAGGGGATCTTCCCAACCCAAAGATCAAAACTGAGTCTCCTGCATTGTAGGCAGTTTCTTTACTATCTGAACCACCAGGGAATGAGTATATGAGAGTGAATTACAAACTGGGTGAATTTTTATTTGTGTCAAATGTTGGTATTTGATAGATGACCAAATAATCTCCACATATTCCTTACCCAGATAGGCCCCATTCTCATGTGGCTGATGGAAGTGCCTCCCAGGGTCCTTAATATCTTTGACTAACATGCCAAGTGTCCATGTCTGTTGAAACTTTCCTTCTTTTATCATGGAAATTTTCAGGATATTTCAAGAGAGGTGAGGGGAATCAGGTACAACCCACGAATGGCCATTTTAACCTAAGGATGCCTCATGCATGCCTTCACTGTTTTAATTCTGATGACAGTTCTGAGATAGTTATCACAGTTGTCCCCCACCAATATCATCTATTCTGTCTAGTCAAAGCTATGGTTTTTCCAGTAGTCATGTATGGATATGAGAGTTGGACCATAAAGAAAGCTGAGTGCTGAAGAATTGATACTTTTGAACTGTGGTGTTGCAGAAACTCTTGAGAGTCCCTTGAACTGTAAGGATATCAAGCCATCCTATTCTAAAGGAAATCAGTCCTGAATATTCATTGGAAGGACTAATGCTGAAGCTGAAACTCTAATACTTAAGTCACCTGATGTGAAGAACTTACTCATTGGAAAAGACCCTGATGCCGGGAAAATTTGAAGGCAGGAAGAGAAGGGGATGACAGAGGATAAGATGGTTGGATGACATCACCGACTTGATGGACACAAGTTTGAGCAAGATCCAAGAGTTGGTGATGGACAGGGAGGACCTATGTGCTTCAGTCCATGGAGTCACAAAGAGTTGGACGTGACTGAATGACTGAACTGAATATCATCTATAAGACAGGGGCTTTAGGTAGCTACTATATTAGGATTTGACCAAAACAGACCCCCAGCAAGGCATTAGGATGTGATCCTAGGAAGGAGAAGGAGGAAAGGAGCCATAGAAGGGAGGGAATCAATAGAGGGTGTTAAGGAAAGGTTACCGTCAGGACAGTTGGGAACAGTGTTGTGAACCCATCACAGAGAGGTACAGGAGAGCCTGGACCAAACCCACTAAATCAGAGTCTCTGGTGGGGGCCCAGGAATCTGAGTTTTAGCATGAGCTAACCCCTGACACACTGCACCTCCACTCTCTCCATCCCTGTCCTTTTGGTCTGCTCTATGCAGGAGCCGGCAGTGCCCCAGGCCAGAGCAGAGCTCAGGCAAAGAGACAGAGAAATCCACATGCCTGAGTGGGAGGTGCACACAGCATCCAGCTTGTGGGTGGGCCTAGAGAATACTGGGGCGCTGACAAGGTCTGCTTCAGAACCCCTTGCCTAGGCTACGGCAACTGCCAAGTGGAGGTCTCTCCTCCATTCCCAATTCTGGATACTTACCCCTGGATGTCTCATCCACATAACCCAAACTACTCTTGTTCTTCCCACTCCATTTTGTTCCTCATCACATCAGTACGGACCCACCCCATCACTCCATTATCACAACTCAGACCTGCATCCTACATATGCGTCCCTCTCTTCATCTTCTTAACCAGATCAGCCAACAAGTGCTGCCCATTTCACCACCTTCTTAATATCTGTTTGATCCTTTAATTTCTATCCCTCTTCACCACCACCCTTAACTTGGAGCCCTCATCACTTCGGTATGTTTCTCACTTGGCCTCCTTGCCACCATTCCGATGCACATTGATCCTTTTCCTTGCCTCCAAGATTTCCTTTAAGCTCACATCTGATCATGTTCTCTCCTGCTTGAATCTCTTCCTGGCTCCTATTGTGCAAGGATGAAGGCATTTACCTCGACCCACTGGCGGCACCTAATGGTACCCACACTGAACCCAACAATTCCTGAAGAAGACAGGCTCCCTGACACCCCAGGCCTTCTTCCTCTGCCAGGCTCATTCCTCCCTCTCATCTCATGCTCACTTTCTTTCCTGGCGTCTCATGTCCTGCTGCAGGGTGCCTTTCCTGTCATCCCCTGCCCCCATTTTTGCAGGGCTCAGACTCCTTCTGGGGTGTTCCAGAGAAATCTGTGGGGGTATCCTCTCTTAGCACGTATCATAATGCAGTGTCATTCCCTGGTTGCCTGACTTCCTTCTACACTGGACTGTATTCTCCCCAAAGGAACAGACCAGATCACACTGACTTTTCAATTGGCAGCGCAAAGAACGGTGCAGGCATGTAATAGGAACTCAATAATTCATTCAAATGAGTGAATAAATGAGTGAATAAAATGTGGTTCGGTAAATATTCAACCAAAGTTAGTTTTCTCCTCCTAAAATTCTCTGCTTTTGCCACATTAGGCCAATACCTAGTCTATCTTTGGGAACTCTGGTTAATACTAGGCCATGTTATACTGCGGGCTGGTCTCTGGTCACAACACTCCATTTTGCCTTTCAATTTCTATCTCAATAGGCCTTTATGGTGCACATTTGCATCTTAAATCTTGTTTCAATTTATTTCAAAGTTCATATTTCTCATACTTGTTTCTGAGAAATAACTATTGTTTATCATTATTGAAATTAAATTCTGGTATTTCCCTTTGGTGATGTCTATTTATCAAGATAGTCTCCTCCCAGGTTCATGGAGCATAGGAACAAGATGGGCATCTTTGCTCTGTGACTTCAGGGGAGCCATTAGACATCACTAATAACACCATTTCCTTCTCTGTTAAGGAAGTCATGAAGTCTAGCTTGATGATGTCTTTAAGAGCAGACAAAGGAAGATATACCCACACATTGCATTGTAATATACATGACCAGTGACTGCCAATTGAAAAGTCTGCAATGCTTCCGCCTAGGCCAATATTGGCATATCTTCTCATTCTAAAAAGAAACACCTTTACAAAGATGTATCTAAATTGATGCAATGAACCCCAAGCTGCTTATTTCCACTTTTCCAGTCAGTGGTTAGAGTCTGCATCAGAATTAAGCAAGATTAATCAAAATAATCTATAAAAGACTCCTTTTTGTGTCTAGGTTAGAAAGTACTGAAGACTTCTGGTTTCAGCTTCAATATGAAAAGCTCTTGTTCCTATCCTCACAATAGCAAAAGTTTGAGTAAAGACTAAAAATAAACAACTTTTCTTGAATCAAAGAAATGAGATCATAGGACAGAGCCACTCTGAAGTCTAGAGAGACAGATGCATCCAGAGAGATACAGCAACAGAAACCTGCCTAACTGCTGCTGAAGCCACTGGAGCTATAAACTGGTAGAAACCCCAAGTGACTACTTTGCTGGAGATTGAGCGTGGGCTGACGTGAGAGTGAGGAATATCTGAGGCTGAAGTCTTAGGGAGGCCACCACAGCTTTATGAGCTTTATCTCCAGGGACCCTGCCAAGTTCTCATCGTGAATGGGAATAGAGAAAGATTCCCTCATGGCTCTGGAGTAGGAGGGGGGATCCTAATCCATCTGTACTACTCCCAAAGTCTTCTCCATATCAAAGGACTAGTTTCCAGGGGAAAGAACTTGGCCAGAGCACAATTCTGAAACTTTACTGCAACTGGAGGAAGGGCATTTCTCTCCACTCAAGGCCCCTCCAGCCTTGGACAGGCTTCAAGGAAATTGCTTGGAACTGCTACAACCAGAGAAGCAACTAGGCACAGAGGAGACAAACTGTGCCACCCAAGAAATATTTGTGAAGGTCACAACACTGAGAAACACTACAATCCTGAGACTTTATCAGAAGATTATAGAATGATCCCCTTCCCCACACCTTACCCCACTACCACCACCATGTACTGACATGGTTAATACAGTAACAGTGGGTTATAGCTTTCTGAGTTGCAAGATGCAGACTCTATCTGAGGAGGATTACATAGGGAAGCCCGAAGTTGAGAAGGGAGACAAAAACAAGAACACTGGAAGAACGTGAAGCTTCAGGTATTTACATCTAGAACAAACATTAACCACAGCCGAGGTCCTAGCTAGAGAAATGTAAATTCTCACACTGAAGGCCAAGTTACATCAGCTTCTACTGCCCATTACATGCCTGACTTTCAACAAAGCATTGCAAGGCACACTAAAAGGCAAGGTGAAACACAATCTAAAGAGACAAAACAAGATTTAGAAGGAGGCTCAGTTATGACACAGAGTTTGGAATTATCAGACAAGGAATTTACAAGTATGAACTCAGATCTAGTTATGTTTTCAAATATTTAGCACCATACTTCAATCCTTGTTTCTCTAATTTTAGAAAATTACTACTATAAAAGAATGAAACTAGAACACTTTCTAACACCATACACAAAAATAAACTCAAAATGGATTAAAGATCTAAATGTAAGACCAGAAACTATAAAACTCCTAGAGGAGAACATAGGCAAAACACTCTCTGACATAAATCTCAGCAGGATCCTCTATGACCCACCTCCCAGAATATTGGAAATAAAAGCAAAACTAAACAAATGGGACCTAATGAAACTTAAAAGCTTTTGCACTACAAAGGAAACTATAAGTAAGGTGAAAAGACAGCCCTCAGATTGGGAGAAAATAATAGCAAATGAAGAAACAGACAAAGGATTAATCTCAAAAATATACAAGCAACTCCTGAAGCTCAATTCCAGAAAAATAAATGACCCAATCAAAAAATGGGCCAAAGAACTAAACAGACATTTCTCCAAAGAAGACATACAGATGGCTAACAAACACACGAAAAGATGCTCAACATCACTCATTATTAGAGAAATGCAAATCAAAACCACAATGAGATACCATTACACGCCAGTCAGGATGGCTGCTATCCAAAAGTCTACAAACAATAAATGCTGGAGAGGGTGTGGAGAAAAGGGAACCCTCTTACACTGTTGGTGGGAATGCAAACTAGTACAGCCACTATGGAAAACAGTGTGGAGATTTCTTAAAAAACTGGAAATAGAGCTGCCATATGACCCAGCAATATCACTTCTGGGCATACACACCAAGGAAACCAGATCTGAAAGAGACACGTGCACCCCAATGTTCATCGCAGCACTGTTTATAATAGCCAGGACATGGAAGCAGCCTAGATGCCCATCCGCAGATGAATGGATAAGGAAGCTGTGGTACATATACACCATGGAATATTACTCAGCCGTTAAAAAGAATTCATTTGAATCAGTTCTAATGAGATGGACGAAACTGGAGCCCATTATACAGAGTGAAGTAAGCCAGAAAGATAAAGAACATTACAGCATACTAACACATATATACGGAATTTAGAAAGATGGTAACGATAACCCTATATGCAAAACAGAAAAAGAAACACAGAAGTACAGAACAGACTTTTGAACTCCGTGGGAGAAGGTGAGGGTGGGATGTTTCAAAAGAACAGCATGTATATTATCTATGGTGAATCAGATCACTAGCCCAGGTGGGATGCATGAGACGAGTGCTCGGGCCTGGTGCACTGGGAGGACCCAGAGGAGTCGGGTGGAGAGGGAGGTGGGAGGGGGGATCGGGATGGGGAATACGTGTAACTCAATGGCTGATTCGTGTCAATGTATGACAAAACCCACTCAAATGTTGTGAAGTAATTGGCCTCCAACTAATAAAATAAAATTAAAAAAAAAATAAAATAAAAGATACTTGAGGAACATAAAAAAAATAAAATAAAATAAAAGTTAAAAAAAAAAAGAAAATTACTACTAGAATTAATGTCTTCATGTACACATTCTTTGCTTAAAATCTCTACTTAAAAGACTAAAGCTTAAAATTTGATAAGCAAAGATCACCACTATAAAGATGGCTCCCATTCTATGTACTCTACAAGCATGGACCTATCTGTCTTTTGCTTGGGGGAGTAGTTTGACCACTGTGGGGATTACACTGACTATCAGTCCGAAAATAAGAAATCTGTGTTTCCTGTGAAAATGCAGAGAACTACTCGTTAGCCTGAAGTCTGTCCTCCCCCTGCCAGACCTCAGCCTCGTTTCCTCTGTGTCTCTTGCTTCTTGCCTATTTGTCACCCTGTCCAACATCCACAGGTTTATGAGTAAGTCCTTTCCATATTTCAAGGAGTATTCTATTTCCATGGCATCTGAATCATTTCTGAGCTCAGAAAATGAGAGTAGATTGTGATTGTGCAAAGTCTTGGATTGTGAGATGTCAGCTTGGCTCTGCTGCTCTTGTTTGAGGTTGGGACAAGCATCTCCCAGAACAGCTTAGGATGGAAGAGGAGGTTGAGTTAGGCAACGAGACAGACTGCTGCAGAGCTGCTTAGCAGGTGGGGGAATCGGGGTGTCTTCCCTCTACTCTCACTCTACGCCTAGCTTATCTTCCCACAGCATTCGCAAGACAACTGTACTGCTTGGCCACATGCATGCAGAGGCACAGGTCCCCCAGAAAGAGCTCTTTCAGGACTTCTCAGTGAGCTCCCCACCCAGCATCGCGTGGGTTCTGCCACACCTGTGGCCACATACTCTACATAAGCTATGGGTTGTTATTGTTCAGTCGCTAAGTTGTGTCCGACTCTTCTGTGACCTCATGGACTGAAGCCCACCAGACTCCTTCTCCATGGGATTTCCCAGGCAAGAATACTGGAGTGGATTGCCATTTCCTTCTCCATGGATCTTCCCAACCCAAGGATAGAATCCATGTCTCCTGCATTGGTAGACAGATTCTTTACTTTTGAGCCACCAGCGAAGCCCAAGCTAGGGGTAATTATGACTTTTTAGATTTTCCCACAAGCCCTAATCTGTACAGCCAGCCAGCCAGGCTGAAGAGGTCAGTAATGGTCTCTTTAATCCTCCAACTTTTCCCACACTTCACCCTTCACTTCCCCTGATCCTTTCCTAACCATATAACTTTTCATTTTTTCTTAATAACTATGGTAGTCCTGTTTTTCTCACTGAGCCCTGAATGTGTTTCACAATGTTATCCTCGATTTTTGTTATCAAACCCAACAAGGATGGCCAAGAATCTATGGGTCAATCTCCTATTTGAATATGAGAATAAGAAGACTAATGAAACTACCAGTGAAATATAATGAGCAGCATTTTAAATGAATTATAAACTATGACCAAGTAGGATTTATTCCAGGAAATGCAAAGAGGCTTAACAGGTAAAGATTATATTAACATAATTAGCTATATTAATTAATTATCCACCTATTAATATGGTTAATTGTATTAATGTGTTAATATAATCTTTACATGTTACCCATTAGCCATTATTAATTAATTAATGAAAATTCTGTTCATTATATTATGTGCTGTATCAGTGAACAAAATATTAATATTAGTGACATAGTAAATAGTAAAACAATGACATTAATAGATAAAAATAACAAATATATGATTGTAGTAGGCTGAATTCTAAGGTAATCCCCAATGAACTTGTATAATTCCTATATCCTGAAAATGGGTGGAGATGGCAACTTGCTTTTAATCGATGAGAAGTGAGGAGCTTCCACCATGGTAACTTGCTTTTAGTCAACAGATTATGGCAAAGATAAAGGGGTTTGGCAGGTGTAATTGGAATTCCTAATCAGGTGATGTTGAGTTAATCAAAAAGATTATCCTGGGTGGACCTGACCTGATCAGGTAGGCCCTTTATAAAAGAAGAGACTCTTCCTTCCCACTCCTCACCCTTTGCTGCAGGCCCTGAAGAATGAAGCTCCTTTTTATAAGACATGGCTCCCTGGAAAGGGCCACATAACAAGGAACTGAAGCTGATCCCCAGGAGCTGAGAGTGGGCCCTGACCTGTGTCTAGGCTCCACCTTAGAGTTTAGAGCCAGTCTGTTCATCTGTCTCTCTTTCTCTTTGTAATAGATGGTTGCTCTGGAAGATGCTCTTCTTGAGATAATATCAGAAGTACAAGATGGAACATCCACTACACATGTACATCTTGAACTTCTCATATTATTCAACTAGCATCCAGTTGGCCAAAGAAAGTCACAGATCTGGGCCCAGTGACAATGGGGCAAGGAAACCTACTCTTCCTCAAGTTGGAGAAATTGCAAAGGTGTGAATACAAGACAAGCTGGAGAAATGGGAGGAGTGATGCATCCCACCCAGATGGTGTTTACTGGAATTAACACTGGTGAGTATTCTTGCCTGAAAAATTCCATTGTCAGGGGAAGCCTGGCAGGCTTTTGTCCATGGAGTTGCAGATAGGACTGAGCATGCAGACAACAACAACAACTGACTTTAAGGGGGAAAAATAAAACAGAAATAAAGATAATATCCTAATCAGGCAAAGATGATCTATCTTAAATTAACATTTTAACATTCTTCGAAAAGGTAGAATCTTGGAAAAAATAAATCCCTAACCAGGTTTCATGGACTTTGGTGGTTTGTGAAAATCTATGGGGGCTGGGAGACTTTTGAAAGCTTAGACATTGGAGTCTGGATGTGGGTGCACATTTACTTTTATCTGGAGGACAGAATGCACATTTTTCCAGCAGATTTTCAAAAGGACCATGACCTTCCCCACACTCAAGAAAAATTAGGTAATTAAAAACCACTGCACTAGAGGCTTTCTCATTAAAATCAAGAACAATATCACTAATATTAGCCAGTAAAATAGCACATATGAGAGAAATAAGAGGGGAAACTAGGAGAACAGATGATACTATCATTATATGCCAATAATATGATTGTTCTGCTTATAAAATCTAAATCCCTTCATTCTCAAATGTAGGACTTTTTGAACATCAAATGCATTTTTTAATAAACAGTGTATTCATTTAACAAGGCAATGTTTCTTTGATTTTCTTAAAGAATTGATATTTAAAACTTTGATCAATCTAAAAGGTGATGGTTTTTAAAAATCATGAAAATACGGTTTTAAAAAGATTAAGAAAGTTCAGAAAGGTGTCTAGTTACAAAATCAAAATACAAAAAAATCAGCTTTCTTGTATGCCAAAAATAGCCAAGTAGAAAATTAATGAAAACAAAAATCTATTCTCAGTAGCACTGAATATATAATAACTAGAAAAATGTTATTAACCAGAACTATGAGAAACTTATATGAATAAAATGTTAATGATAACAAAATATATAAGTCTTTAATAAAATATATTGAGTCTTGATTAGGAAATATATTAGCTTTTAAATATTGTAAAGGTATCAGTTCTTCCTATATTCATCCATAGGGTTAATAAAGATCCAGTAAAGATCCCAGCAAAGCTTTTTTTTGTTTGTTTTGTTTTTTTGTTTGTTTGTTTTTTTTTTAAATATTATTTTATTAGTTGGAGGCCAATCACTTCACAACATTTCAGTGGGTTTTGTCATACATTGACATGAATCAGCCATATAGTTACACGTATTCCCCATCCCGATCCCACCTCCCACCTCCCTCTCCACCCGACTCCTCAGGGTCCTCCCAGAGCACCAGGCCCGAATTATTCACTTATTGATATGGATGATGTGTGATAACTTGAAGCATTAATTCTAACATTAATCTGGAATGAAAAAGATAAGAACATTTTTAGAAAGAATGACTATTAAGGAAGAAATTGTTCTACTATACATTAAAATAAAAAACATTTCAAAGTACCATGATACTGGTGCAAAGTAAAACAAACTAGATAATTCAGAAACTAGACCCAAGATTATACTACATGTTATGTATGAAATACCATATTTCCTGGACTCTAAGATGCATTATTGATTGTAAGACACATCATTACTTTATGTACCAATAACAGGAAAAATTCCCAAGGTGAATCTAATAGGGGAATTCCTATGACACCAAGGGCTACATCTTCTGTAAATGCCCACCAGAAGGAAAGAAAGAAACCCATTGTGCGGAATGGAACAAGAAAGAAATGTTTGTGCATCTTAATCTTGGCACTGGGCAGAGGAGGAAAATATCCCTCCCTTGAGACTAAGAATTGGAGTCAATATCCACCTGGTGATGCAGAATGAAGCCTAAGAGAACTTCAGGCTGCAAGCTAACGTGGTCTTGGGCCCATGGTGCCCCCAGGTGATCGTGAGACCAGTGCAAACCTCTGGAACAACCAGCCTTCTAGCTGAGCTGGCAAAGACCTCAGACACTGGTAACTGTAAGGTCCTCCAAATATTGGTGATGCCAACATTGGGGAAATCTGCCTTTCAGGAGAAGGAGAATATGGTGCTGTGCTGTATTTAGTCCCTCAGTCATGTCTGACTCTTTGTGACCCCATGGACTATAGTGCACCAGGCTCCTCTGTCCATGTGGATTTTAATGGCTATCAAATATCCAACGATGTCTGACTCTTTGCGATTCCATGAACTGTAACTCGCCAAGCTCCTCTGTCCATGGAATTCTCCAGGCAAGAATATTAGTGTGGGTAACCATGCCCTTCTCCAAGGAATCTTCTCAATCCAGGCAGATTCTCTACTGTCTGAACCATCAGGGAAGCCCTTTTCACTGTCAGGGTATAGTAACAGCTATCAAATATCAAATGCACAAATTAAGAATAATACAATAGATGGTGAGAGAAACACTGCTGAGTAATGTTTAATTAATTGGGAAGTTAAACACCAGGCAGACTGAAGATAAAGTGGAAAACACAAACTCTCAAAAGAACTAGAAGGAAACACAAACCTGAGATGGGGATTTGCCTTTCCAGTTATGGAAGAAAAGATATGATGGAGCAGCATTGATCTATTGGACTAAAACAAAATGGAAGATTTCTATCTGTCAAAAATGACCAAAAAAAAAAGACCTTGAATAAATTAACATCAAACAAAACTGAAAAAATATTTTCAAGTTTTATGGCAAAAAAAGAGATAGTAACCTTGTAACATCCTAACACTTCAATATGTACAAGAATTTTCTCCTTAGCAATTTTTATTCTGGTGAAAAGATTAGAAACAATTAAAAGGGGGCAAGTGAATAAATTATGACTCATCTATACTAGAAAACATGTTTTTGAAGAAAATTTATTGGCACAGGAAAATTCTGTTAAAATGTTAAGTGAAACAACGTAGGATATAAATTATAGCCAATGTAACTAAGGTATTTATATTTCTCTTTCTCTCACTCACTTTTTGGATCCATAGAGGAAAAGCTGAAAACAAAATGCCTATCTGTTCGTAGTGGGTGTCCTTGAGTGGTATTATGGGTGATACTTTAGACTCTGCGTTTTCTAAATTTTTCTCAAGGATTTAGCATTTTAGGTTTCTACTGCTGCTGAACAAACTACCATAGACCTAGTGACTTAAGTAACACATACTTGTTATCTTACAGTTCTCCAGGTCTGAAGGGGCTATGATTAAGGTCTGGACAGGGCTTTGCTCCTTCCAGAGGCTCTAAGGAAGCAATCTTTTCCTTGCCTTTGTCAGCTCCTAGTGACCCAGCGTTCCTTGGCTCTCTTGGCCCCTTCCTTAGCCACAGAAGGTTGAATTCTTCTTACCCCCAAATCTCTTGGACTAGGCTGGAAAGTTCTCCACTTTTAAGGACTCGTGATTTGATGGGATCCACCAAGATAACCCAGGGTCATCTTCCATCTCAAGGTCATAACCATACTCAAATCTCTAATGTCTCCTTTGCCATGTTTTAGGTAACATGGTCACAGGCTTTGAGGATTAGGGTATGGGCATCTATGGAAGCAGGTGGCATTACTCTGCTGAACACAGTTAAAGTTAATAATTTTGACATTGGAGGAATATGCACATACACCTGACATAAAAGGAAGAAAAGAGGTATGTATTATCTTCATCGCCATTATCATCTGAATTTGTATCACCTTTATCAAAGTCTCTAATTAAGCCTTTGGGAACACAGTTTATTTAAATCAGGAGTCTGCAAACTATGGCCCATAGGACAAATCCAACCCATCTTGCTAGTACATAATGTTTTCCTGGAAAATAGCTAGTCCAATTTATTTGTTCATTGTCTGTGTCTGTTGTCTGTGTTCAGGAGCGAAGCTGAGTAATTCCAATAGAGACAATTTGAGCCACAGAGCCTAACATTTACTATTCGATCCTTTGCAATGAAAGCTCACTGTCCTTTGCTTTAGATCATTGCTTCACAATCTCCGTTACAACTGAATGTAGGCCCAGAGGATGCATTTTGCCTTAGAGAACTGGAAAGGTCTGCATGGTTATCTGCCAATCCCTTCTTTCATAGAAAAGACTCAGAGACCCAGACAGGTGCAGGGGGTCCCCAGGGCTCTTCCAAGGTCATGAACACCCTCCAGAAAAGCACTTGATTGAAGCTTCCTGAGTCTCATCTTCCACCTTCTGCTTTAGCATTTTCTTAGCCGGTACTGAATCCCAGAGATGTCCTGAAGTTGTATCAAATGAAAAATAAATAAACAAGTAAATAAAGGTAAATCAGTTCAATCACTCAGCTGTGTCTGACTTTTTGTGACCCCATGAACTGCAGCGCACCAGGCTTCCCAACACCAACTCCTGGAGCTTGCTCAAACTCATGCCCATTGAGTCGCTGATGTCATTCAACCATCTCATCCTCTGTCATCCCCTTCTCCTCCTGCCTTCAATCTTTCCCAGAATCAGGGTCTTTTCCAATGAATCAGTTTTTTGCATCAGGTAGCTAACATATTGGAGCTTAAGCTTCAACATCAGTCCTTCCAAAGAACACTCAGGACTGATCTCCTTTAGGATGGACTGGTTGAATCTTCTTACAGTTCAAGGAACTCTCAAGAATCTTCTCCAACACCACAATTCTAAAGCATCAATTCTTTGGTGCTCAGTTTTCTTTATAGTCCAACTCTCACATCCATACATGACTACTGGAAAAACCATAACCTTGACTAGATGGACCTTTGTTGACAAAGTAATGTCTCTGCTTTTTAATATGCTGTCTAGGTTGGTCATAACTTTCCTTCCAATGAGTAATTGTCTTTTAATTTCTTGACTGCTGTCACCATCTGCAGTGATTTTGCAGCCCAAAAAAATAAAGTCTGCCACTGTTTCCCCATCTATTTGCCATGAAGTGATGGGACCAGATGTCATGATCTTAGTTTTCTGAATGTTGAGCTTTAAGCAAACTTTTTCACTCTCCTCTTTCACCTTCATCAAGAGGCTTTTTAGTTCTTCTTCACTTTCTGTCATAAGGGTGGTATCATCTGCATATCTGAGGTTATTGATATTTCTCCTGGCAATCTTGATTTCAGTCTGTGCTTCCTCCAGCCCAGCATTTCTCATGATATACTCTGCATATAAGTTAAATAAGCAGGGTGGCAATATATAGCCTTGACGTACTCCTTTTCCTATTTGGAACCAGTCTGTTGCTCCATGTCCAGTTCTAACTGTTGCTTCCTGACCTGCCTACAAATTTCTCAGAAAGCAGGTCAGGTGGTCTGGTATTCCCATCTCTTTCAGAATTTTCCACAGTTTATTGTGATTCACACAGTCAAGGGCTTAGGCATAGTCAATAAAGCAGAAATAGATGTCTTTCTGGAACTCTCCTCTGCATTTTCTAAACCCAGCTTCAACATCTGGAAGTTCTTGGATCATATACTGTTGAAGTCTAGCTTGGAGAATTTTGAGCATTACTTTGCTAGCATGTGAGATGCATGCAATTGTGTGGTGGTTTGAACATTCTTTGGCATTGCCTTTCCCTGGTAACTCAGCTGGTAAAGAATCTATCTACAATGCACCCCAGTTCAATTCCTGGGTTGGGAAGATCCCCTGGAGAAGGGATAGGCTACCCACTCCAGTATTTTTGGGCTTCCTTAATGGTTCTGACTGTAAAGAATCCACCTGCAATGTGGGAGACCTGGGTTCAATCCCTGGGTTGGGAAGGTGCCCTGGAGGAGGGCATGGCAACCCACTCCAATATTCAATAAAGACAAACAAAAAATACAAAATTTCTATGCACATGCTAGGTATTGTGATGATTATTTTTGGCAGTTTGGCTGGACTCTAGGTGCCCAGATATTTGATCAAGCATTATTCGGAGTGTTTTGTAAGGATGTCTTCAATGAGAGTAGCATTTAAACTGGCACAGTGAACAAAGCAGATTGCTCTCCCCAGTGATGGTGAAAGTGAAAGTATTAGCACGCAGTCGTGTCCACCTCTCTGTGACTCTGTGGACTAGAGCCCACCAGGCTCCTCTGTCCATGGAATTTTTCAGGCAAGAATACTGGAGTGGGCTGCCATTTCCTTCTCCAGCGGATCTTCCCAACCCAGGAATCAAACCCAGGTCTCCCACATTACAGGCAGATTTTTTAATGGTCTGAGCCACCAGGGAAGCCCTCAATGAGGGTTGGGACTCATCCAATTAATTGAAGACCCACATAGGACAAAAAGACTGATTCTACCCCCAAGTAAGGGGAAATTCTTCCTATTTGACTACCTTTGAACTTGAACTTGATCAGCTCTTTCTGGGGCTTTGGCTTACTGGCCTTTCAATGGGAGCTTACACTATTGACTTGCCTGACTCTCAGGCCTTTGAACCCAGGCTTAAACTGTCAGCTTCTCTGGGTCTCCAGTTTACCAACTCACCCTACGGATCTTGGAATTTGCCCACCACTTCCATAATCAAGTTTACCAGTTTCTTATGATGCATGTCTCTCTCCCTGTCTGTCTCTCTCCATAGAATTCTAGCTAGTATACCTGTGACTGAATTATACCTGTGAATGGTCCTGATGCAAGGACTTAATGTCCCTGTGGACCATGGGGGTTTGTACCTGTGACGCCAGATGGGGGTCATGCAGAGAGAAGAACACAGACAGACTTAGAGGCACAACTTAGAAGACCTGCTTTTCCAGCCAGTCTGTGAGCGCCGACAGATGAGCGCCATGACATGACATGAGTGTCCAGTTCATGAGTCACTGAGCGGAGCACCGCATACAGAAGGACCTCAATCATTATCTGCCCTTAGTTTCAGAAATCCTATTACTCCTTTGTCCTCTTCTGAGCTGTGGCTGTAGTCAGAGGGGGTTTCATTAAATGCGTATTGCAGTTTTATTATAAAAGCTATTAAGAATAATTTTTAAAATACTGACTTAAAAAAATACAAAGAAAACAAGACTTTTTTTTTTTTGAAAGTCACTTAGTCGTGTCCGCCTCTTTGCAACCCCGTGGACTGTATCCGTGGAATTCTCCAGGCCAGAATACTGGAGTGGGTAACCTTTCCCTTCTCATAGTTTCCTTCAGATGGGTTCAGGGACATTGCACTCCTTCTGTCCACTCACCCATGTGTGCGTGCTAAGTCGCTTCAGTCATGTCTGACTCTTTGCGACCCCCATGGATTGTAACCCACCAGGCTCCTCTGTCCATGGGATTCTCCAAACAAGAATACTGGAGTGGATTACCATGCTCTTCTCCATGGTATCTTCCTGACCCACGGATCAAACCTGTGTCTCCTATAGCTCCTGCATTGCAGGCAGATTCTTTACCACTGAGCCACCGGATCTCCCACATACCAGGAGGGTTTTTTTTACCAGCTGAGCCACAAGGGAAACCCAGTCCACTTACCCACCCATCTGCTTATCCATTCATTAGCTCACACACCTAGTCCATCAACTTAACCACCCATCTTTCTGCATTCATTTATCTAACTAGCCTGCCACTCATTAAATCACTAACTTTAAATCACTCCGTCTTTCCATCCATCCATCCCTCCACATCTCCACTTATCTATCCCTCATCCACCCATCCTCTGTTTGTCTATCCACCTTCATCTATCACTTATCTAACTATCTATCTATCCATCTATTCCTCCTTAACTCGACAAGCTTATATTTCTCCTTCTTAGCTCCAGGTTGAAATCCAGGGTAACAGAATGAATCAAGCTCAACTCCTGCTATGGAGGGACTCACAATCCAATGGGAGAGTTGGCCATGTAAAGAGGCAATTACATTAGAGGTACTCAAAATCGTAGAAGGTGCTCAATAAAATATTTGTAGACTAAATGATTAAACAATGCTAACGTGGACGTAGCAAAGGAATGCCTTGAGCATTCAAAGGTGGCAGCTACTCACGTGGCTCAGAAGGATAGGAAGAACTTCACAGAGGAAGGGACAATTTGAGCTGATTTTGAATTAATCAGAAATGAATCAGATAAGGAAGTAGAGGAGAGTGTCAGCCCATGGAGAAGGAATAGCTGTATACAAATGGAAGAAGTATGAAAAATTGTCATCTTTCTAGTAAATGGAAATCTACAGCATTATGCATTATTTCAAATAGGAGGGCTTTTGTGTGTTTGTTGTTATACTCACTTAGGTACAGATGCGTTGTTTCCAGAATTTCATTATTAAAAGCATTAATGGATGCCATTTGCCCATATATTTGCACCCTTTAGCAATTATCTCCTTAGAATAAGTTCCTAAATGTATGGATTGCTGGCTCAAAGATGTGTTTCTTTAACAAAAACAAAAAGTTGACTTCAGTCGACAAACTCCAGAAAAGAATACCAATTTGCAAGAGAATCTCAATTTTCTCACATTTCCTGCTATTTTGGGGTTTTACCAACCTTTTACTCCTTTACAATATGATGAGCGAAAAAGCATGAGTCATTTTTATTTTTATTAACACTTTTGATTACTAATGAGAGAGAACACCCAATGATATGTATTGGCAATTTATACATTTTATTTTGTCATTTGTCTCTTTGTAGTTACTACTGAATTTTTAACTGAATATTTTCTTCCTTTTGGTACATAAGCTTATTTTTTGGCAAATTAGGGTTATTAACTTTTTCTCAGTAATGTGTGTGGCAACTTTATCTTTTGCACTTAGTCACTTTTATTTGTATGTATTTTCAGTTCATAAATTATGAAAAATTTCACTTTTATGCAGTCAAATTTATCAAATTTTTGTTTACTCTAAAGTTTCTGACTTTCTTGGAATGTCTAAATGGGCTTACCTTACCACATTATAGATTAGCCAGCCTTATTTCTTTTATGGTTTCTGTAGAAAGAAGTAAACTCAAGATGCAACTTAATCACCATTGGTTGATCAATTAAGCCACATCCTTGATAATCTCTCTTCCAGTTTTTTGAGACGCCACTTTTATAACATACAAAATTCCTCCATGCACTTGGAACTATCTCAGTACTATTTCTTCATGATTCTAACGCTTCAGTGTATGTTGTGTACCTTGCTTTCAATATAACCCTCTCCTCAGGGATCTTGAACCTGTGACCTCAAATCCAAGGATACACATTTCTAACAGGAGCCCTAAATGATTCTGTTTAGACCAGTCATTCTCAACCACTAGATGCTCATTAGAATCACCTCAAGAAGCACTCACAAACTGGGAAGCCCAGGTTGCACCCCATCTAGAACAATAAAATCAGCATCTCTTGGGCAGGAGGTGAGAGCTGGGCATCTATTTCTTTTTTCTTAAACTTCAAGATAGTTCCAATGAATAGATAAAATCACTATATTTGCTTATGAAATACTTCTTTGTACTAGTGTGACCCTATTTTAGTTACTGTAGCTTTATTGTGTATTTTGTTAGTGAGAGAGCAAGCTTCTGATCACTTTTTTTTGTTTGTTCCATCATTATATTATTACATGTTTGACTAATTCTATAATCATAATTGCAGATCTTTATTTTTATGCACTTTGATTGATTTCATAATCACCATTGTAGCCTCTATGTTTATTCTTGTAAACAGCAGTTACAACCATCTTATCAGTTTCCAAAAAATAAAAGCTTGTTTGGATTACACTGAATTTATACATTGAAGTATAGCTTTCTGGCTTAAGCAGCTTTCCTAAACTCCCTCATCTTCAGCTTCAGCATCTATTAATTGGTGGTTTAGTCACTAAGTCGTGTCTGACTCTTGCGGCCCCAAGGACTATAGCATGCCACATGGACTGTAGCCCACCAGACTTCTCTGTTCATGGGATTTCCCAGGCAAGAATACTAGAGTGGGTTGCCATTTCCTTCTCCAATCTATTAATTAAGGAATATTAATATTAGGTACTTAGCCCCAACCTTAGATCGGTCATTGCCCCTGGGCCACGATGAGCTACAGGGAGCCACAGTAAGCTGCCAGGAAGTGACTACTTTTGTGGAGAGATTCTGTACCCTCCTCAGCCCATTTGACATTACCTTAGACAAGGCATGTGCCTGAAATTCTCTAGTTTGATAGGAGGGAAATTTGCCCTGGAAACAATGCTCCCTCCATCACAGAGGCAGGCACTTGTGGTTGAGGTTGGCTGAGCCTAGGGTGAAAACTGGGAAGTTTTGGAACCTTCCAAATGAACCCTTATCTGGGAATGTGCATTTACATAAAGCACCTAACGACAGAAAGAAGTCAGTAATATACTGTGTAGATAGATGATAGATAAATAGATGGGTAGATAGATAATTTGTATAATATCATGGCTGCACACACCAGAGTGGATTTGTGCTGGAGGAAGTCTCCTCAGCTGCGTTCTCAGGCTCTAACTTGCGGCTCATTTGCTACAGTCTCCCTCTGCTTTGGTGTTAAGCGGCCAGGTGAGCTGGGCTGGGGATCAGAGCATGCTTGGCACTAGCGCCTGCACTTTGAGTAAGGATGTTTGGCTCCTCCCAGGATAGATCCCAACCTCTTCACCAACCTCTCTCACCTGCTTTTTCCCTTCATCCCTCAGTGGAGAAAGCAGACAAAGAATACACCTATTCTGTGAAACCCACTTTGAACTTTGCCCCACGATGCTTTTCCTGAGCCAGGCATTTTCTGAGACTTTCTACTTTCCTGGATTACCTGAGACCCTGAAGTTTTTCCTGGATGTAATGTCATGAGACATCGGGACTGATCTTGAACGTGGATGACAGATGACCCAGGAATAAAGAATCTGCCTGCCAATGCTAGAGACACAAGAGACATAGGTTTGAACCCTGGGTTGGGAAGATTTCCTTCAGTAGGAAATGGCAACCCACTCCAGTATTCTTGCCTGAGAAATCCCATGGAAGGAGGAGCCTGGTGGGCTACAGTCCATGGGGTTGCAGAGTCAGACACGACTGAGCGACTTAGCACACACACACGCTCGAGTCACTATCAGCTTCCTTGGCTCTTCACCACTAGACTAAGAAGCCCAAACCACACCCCAGACTTTGGGAGTCCTTGGGTTTTTTCCCAAGAAGAGATATGATCTGGACTGAGATGAAAGCAGATAGCAGTGGAGGCTGGGACAGAGCTGGGCAAAGCTGGAGGTGGGAAGGAGGATGATGCAGTGGGGAGGCCTGCAAGGACAAGGGCATTGATCCAGGTAAGTGATCGTGCGGTCTGGGCGAGGAGGGACAGCAGCACAGAGATGGAGGCAGAGGCTGATCCTTCCCTCAGCTCAGCTATGCCCATACCTCTTTTGCTCTGCACCTGCTCTCACTCTCTACCCCATGTCAGGACAGTGAAAATGTGGGCTTCGATCATCCATCGGACTAGGTCTTACCTCCTGGCCACACTGGGTGCTGTCCTCGGGGCACCCAGTTCTTCTCTGTTGCTCTCACTATATAAGCTTGCAAACTTCAGTGCATGTCTGTCAGCCTCCAGTCCATGTATGGATTCCTGGGTAACACCCTTGGATGTTTTCAGGGCCCAGGCAGTGAGTCTTGATGAGCTGGGAAGCAAGTGCCCTGAGTAACAGGCTCAGCTGCTCACAGTCCAGTCACTAGGAAGCCAAGGCCACATGACAAGGACTCAGATTCATAAAATAGCAACAGCAAAACACCTAAGAAAAGCTTAGGCATTATGTGAGATCTTCTGATTTTTAAGTTTTGTCTCAAGCTTTTGGTTTCTCTCTCTCTTTTTTTTTTAAAGGGAGCATGTACACACACACACACACACACATACACATTTTCACAGCGGAGTGCAGCTCTGCTCCAGAAGGATCCCTTGAGGACTCTTCAGTTCAGGGCCTGCAGACTCCAGTGCATAAGTAGTACTGAAGCCGGGCCTGTCCTGGCCTGGCCTTTCCCCAGTGTGCCTGAAGAGTGGCCATCTCATTGCTTCAAGGGCCAGGGAAGTAGGCTGGACATCAGTTGCACTCCAATTATCCTTCCTGGCCTGTGTCATCCCTCCTGGCTCAATCCCAGCACTCTCTTCAGATCGCTGCCCTTCCTATGCACCCCACCCTCCCACCAACCTTGAAGGGACCAACCCTTGCCTTTGCAAATGATTGGGTAGGAACTGCTGTCCTCTGTTCTCTTTCTAGGGGCAGCTGTCACACAGAGGGAAGGTGTGACATCCTCTTGGAAGCACGGCAAGACTCAGCCATCCAGGGGGCTCTCTATCAGATGAGACAGTCTTAAAGTCACTTCTGTCCTCTACTGGGGGTGAGCCAGACCCTGGTCCTGTGTGAATTGCCTGGGAAACCACCATCCCATCCCATCCCACCCACGCTCTGTGGCCCCCAAAGCTGAGACTTGGGGAGTCATATTAGGAGGCCCACTGTGGCTGTTCATCTAGACCACGTTCTCCCCTGCAGCTGTATCATCAGCGTCCTAATGCTTTGCCCAGAAGCCCTTTAATGGGTTCAGCACTCAGCCAGTAGCCAGCCTGCTCATGGTTCCCAGAAGCACCCTTCTCAAGAGAACTGCCTCAGAGTTGCCTGGTCTGGAGTTTCTGGAGCTGCATACTCCTTCTTGGGTGGGTAGGAGTGGGAGATGGGGTGTCCCCAGTCAGCCACTGACATTGAAGGTGTAAAGCCCGTGCCAACTCCTGTATAACAAGGTCGGGGTGCTTTCTCTCTGCTGCACTGGGTGGGACTCCCTGAGATTTGTCCTGAAACCGTTTCATTAGAGCCCAAAGCCAGGGGTGGGAAGTCACGGGGACAGAGCAGGACAACTCTGGGGAGCCGAGGAGCCCGAGTTACCCTAGAGCTTCCTAAGTGCTCAAGCTGAGGCCGGGTTCTTCAGCTAAAACCAGATCTTTGCCTGGTTGTGTCCCCTTCCCTGAGCTGCGTTCCTCATCCCTCACTGGTCCCCTCCACCCACCAACCCCCAGAGCACTCCCCCAGGAAGTCATTAGCATCAGAACCCCCACTTCAGCATCTGCTTCCAGGAAAACTGACCTAACACAATGAGTAGAGCTTATGGTTCCATCCTTCTCTGACTGTATATCCTGGTTCAGGACTTGAACTCACGTCTTCACAAACCTGATTACTCAGATCATCCAGGCAGCCTTTGACTACTCTCTAGTGACGCTGGGGGTGGGGGTAGAAGGTGAGTTCTTTTCTCTGGTTGATTATGGGGCATCCATACTGTGAGCGGAGAATCTGAATACATAAGCAGTGCTGCCCCGTTCAAGGACCTGATCCCATGACTTCCCACCCCTGGATTTGGGCTCTGATGAAATGGTTTTAGGGCAAAGCTCAGGGAATTCCACTCAGTACCGCAGAAAGGAAAGCACCTGGAGCTTGTTATACAGGACTTGGCACAAGCTGGGCATTTCTGCAGGCTCAGAAGGTTTATGGGAAATTCCCAGTTTGAGGATGTTTACAAAAGTTGTGGTCCAGATGAGCCATCATGTTCCCCCCCAGGAGGGCTCCTAGGGTCTCCAAGGAAGCCAGGCTGCTGGACTGTAGCAGCTATAAGCAGTGACATTCTTGACCTCACTGAGGAGCCTGATGAGAAGAGTGGTGGTTGGCCAACCTGGATCAAGGGTAACTTTAAGATAATGAATGAGTCTTCTCCTGCATTCACATCCAGCCTTAACTACAAAATCATTTTTTCCGCAGGCTCCAAGGACTGGCCTTAAGAGTTTTTCTCTGCACAGTTGACTTGACAGCCTTATTTCATTTTGTGGTAACTTGTTGAAGTCAAAGAGGCTCTGAGAAACACAAAACTCTAGACTTAATGATGAGGAAAATGTCAGACCAAGAGGAAATACCCACACACACATGCATCATTTTTTTTTTTAAACACACCTTTGCTTTTGTATTGAGAAGAGGCAGGTCACCTTGGCAAGGACGCTCCAGAATCTCTCCAAGAGAATGGACTGCTTTTTTTATGAGCATGTTTCTTTGGCTATTCCAATTTGCATATTTGAAAAAACTGAAAAAGCAATTAATTCAAATCGAAATAACTTCCATGCTCAGAATTATGTTTATGGTCTTCCAGCAGACAAATTTATGGGGACGTCTGGAGACCAGGCCTCTGACACAGAATAAGCATCAATCTCTCTTGGAGACTGGTCGCAGGTTTATTTCTCAAACTTGTGCAGAATGAAGGAGCAAATCTAGAGTGTTTAAGACTTGATGATAATCACACACTTTAACACATTTAAATCATGCTGTTGCAGGAGGCAGCAACCTTGGCTTTTCTTAGAGTTCTAAGCAGGGCTGTTCCCAGAGGACGATCTTTCTTCAGAGAAAATAAGACACTGAGTTGGTTACAATCCCAAGGAGGATTTCTGCACTGGAAGGATTTTTTTTTTAAATACAATTTACACAGAAGGGGCTGACTGCCAACGTGATAATTGAGAAACACCTGGTGAAAATGTCTCTCTATTAATTGACAATGGCTTTCTCCTCCCCAGTCCTCCTCCCTCAGAAAGGGTGAAAAAAAAAAAAAAGCATGCAAAAAAATTTTTTTTTAAAGCAAAGAAAGAGACCAAAAAAAAAAAAAAAAAGAGCAACAAAGTGAGCTTGAGATGAGACATACAGTGCTTAAGGCCCAAAGGAAATAAGGTGGGAGGTTGATGGGAAACATGGCCCTGTTGGACCAACAGGAGTAATTCTGATGACAGCACCCCTACTCCGAGAATGACTTCTTTGGCTAAAGAGGAAAAGCTAAGAGAGTTCCAGAATCACCACTTTTAAAATCAATGTTCTGAATTTATGATAGTCTTTCTAGCCAAACTTGAGATGCCAGAAAATGGATGGTGGTTCTTCCTGGAAGAAGATTTGAGTGAGCTTCCTTAATCCCAAATTCCACTTCAGTCACCAGTGTGAAAGTCCCCAGTGCTTGTGGCCACATCGCAACACCTGCCCAGACGCTTTGTTCCCACAGACTCCTAGGAATGCAGGCCCCTTCGCTGAGCACTTTCCTAGTGATAACCTGAGTGCACTGTGTCCAGTGCAGACTGGAACAGGGGGTGGCTTTCAGGAGGTGGAATTTCTGTATTGTAGCTGCTATAGTAAAAGATGTGCTTGTGATATCGGCATGGACTCACTCCTGGAAAAGATAAATAAATAGTACATGAACTTCATTCCTCGAAAGAAACTACTTAGAGTGCCAGATTTGTGACTTTTTAATGTATTACTCCAATAGCTAGCTTAATGTCATGTAGCTAGTTGATTCTCAGAAAATATCTAGAAGGTGAAAGAGACACATGGAAAATAATCAACTCTCTCTGTAAAAAAATATTTTCCTTCCTTACATAATTCTTGTTAAAGTCTTAGAGTTTAGATTATAAAATTCTATGACCTTGGAAATCCATGTCTCCTCTGGCTCTCATTTCCCCTATTCCAATGGAAGGGAAGGATTTCCAGCCTGAGTATCTAGGGAAGCTTATTGGTTCTTCAGAGGCATGTCAGCTCAAGAGGAAGGCACTGGCATAGACTTGCCTCCATTGATCGTGTCCTGACTTTACTAGTATATCTATCTACTTTATTATGATGATTATTGCTAGTCTTAGGACAAGCCTACCTTTCACATTTACATTCTGCTCACTTCCTTGTACTCATTTTATTTATTTTTTGACTGAATATTTGGATGATAGTCAAAAAGGGACTCAATAATACTTGGCACTAATATTGATGAAATGAGACCGGTACCTAATCCACTTCACTCCAGAAAGATGACTGGTAGATGAGCCAGCCAGTGTTCACGTGCTTAGTTGTTCAGCTGTATCCGATTCTTTGTGACCCCATGGACTGTAGCCCTCCAGGCTCCTCTGTCCGTGGGATTTCCCAGGCAAGAATACTTGAGTGGGTTGCTATTTCCTACTCCAGGGAATCTTCCCAACCCAGCGATCAAACCCGCATCTCCTGCATCTTCTGCATTGGCAGGCAAATTCTTTACAACCATGCCACTTGGGAAGCCTGAGGAGGCCAATAGGAGCCTCCTAACAAGGATGGAAAATGAAAGAGAACTGCAATTTCTCTGCCTGTTCCATCCATCTGCTGCTAAAACCCACTTCCCTCTCTTCAGGCTCCCTTCCTTGTTTCTGATGTTTAATGCTCAGGCCCCACTGCTCTCTCTACTCATCCTTCTCATTCTCTAGCTTTATTTCTCTAATTCTGCTTTCTCATTCAGTATTTAATCTTCCTCTCACTTAGTTTGACCCTTCTCTTGAAAACAATTCATTACTTCACTACTCATTGAAAGTCTTTTTTCCACCTTATTATTTTAATCATATATACTGAGCATAATCTAGATACAATAAAATTCACCAACTCCTCGTGCATCATTTGAACATTTTGACAAATACATATGATTGAAACTACCATCACAGTCAAGATGTAGAATACGTCCATCATTCTAAAAGTTTTCTCAGGCTTCTTTACAATAAGGGCCTTTTACCAATCTGGCCCCAGAAAGTAATCACTTTAACTAGTTTTCTTTTTTCTCTCAAATCACATTATAAACAGAAATATATAATACGCAGTTTTGTATGTCTAGTTTAGTTCATTTGGCATAATACTTTTGAGATTCCTCCATATTGTTGGATAATCCCTGTTTTTTTCCTGAGTAATATTCCTTTACATGGACATACCACTGTTTTTAATTCACCAGTGGATGGGCACTTGGGTTGTTCTCAGTTTGGAGCTATTATGAATAAAGCTGTTATGGATACACATGAAAAAGTCTTTGTGTGGACATGTATTTTAATTTATCTTATTTAAATAAATTTGCTTATTTTATATTTAATTTATTTTAATTTAATGTATTCTTCTAATACCTAGAAGAATTTCTCAGTTATGTGCTAATTATAAGAAACTGGCAAACTGTGTCATTTTGTTTTGTAGCTGTGTCATTTTGCATTGCCAACAGCAGTGTAGGAGAATTCTATTAACTCCAGATCTTAGTCAACACTTGGTATTTTCAAGTTTTTTTAAATTTTATTGATTTATCTTTAATAACTAACTTTAACTGGAGGATAATTAATTTACAATATTGTGATGAGTCAACAAATTTTTTTTTTTTTTTTTAATTTTAGCCATTCTATAGGCATGCAGTTGTATCTTATTGTGTTTTGAATACCATTTCTCCAGACGGTAGAATGGTGCTTTCCAGGGATTAGAAGTGAGGGATATGAACAGATATTGGTCAAAGGGCAAAACTTTCAGTTATAAGATGAATAGGTTCTGGGGATCTAATGTACAGTGTGGTGGCTGTAATTAATAATACTATTTTATATATGTAAAATTTGCTCAGAGAGTAGATCTGAGGAGTTCTCACCATATACACTCTATTTAAGATGATATATGTGTTAATTAGCTTGATTACAGTAAACATATATATATCAAACCATTAAATTATATACTTTAAAGAATATTATGTATAATTATGCATTAATAAATAGCATTATTTATACATTTATACATAAAATTTTGTATAATTATACCTCAATGAAGCTGGAAAAATAAATTGCATTTTTCTAATGACTAAAAAGGTCAAGTAATTTGCATGTAATTGTTTGCTGTTTGTGTATCTTCTTTGCTAAATATCCTTGAGCCCAGGCATAAAGGACCTTCCTATATGACTAAAAACTAAAACCAGGAATGGACAAGAGAGAAATCTGAATTTACCCACTGCTTGCTTAGCAAGCACAAAATCAAACAACAGTGACCTACCACTGGAGGAGTGAAAGCTTGGAATGAAACTTTTGTGGCACAAATGAGCAAAGAGCTGAAAATCTGAAGGTGAAGGAGCAGTGATTCTAAGAAATAGCCTCTGGCCCCTAAGCCTCACCCGAGTATAAAACTATAACAGCTCATTGCTAATTGAAATTTAACACTACAGGGTACTGAGGGTAAATCATGAAAGCCATAAAACCTAAGCCCAACTCGGTATCTACCGGTCAACATACAATGTCAGTATTTACTGAAAAATGACAAGACGTGCAAGAAAGCAATACCACCTACTCTCTCAATTAAAAAAAGTCTAAAACAAAAACACAATTGATGGCCAGATTCATAACTGACTATGATATTGAAATCATCAAACAACAATTTAAACATAAAACTGTAATTAATAATTAAATGATCTAATAGAAAAGATAAACTTCATGCATGATCAGGTGAGGAAATTTAGCAAAAAGAAGATATTCATAAGAAAAAGTCTAATGAATATGTTGAACTTTTTTAAAGTGTGTAGTGTGAAAGATGAATAATTCCTTCAATGATCCCATCAGTAGATTCAAAACAGCGGGGGAAAGAGAATTAGTGAACTTGAAGATTGTTCAATGGAATTATGACAATTGAAGCACAAAGAGAAAAAGAACACGAAAGATAAAACAGGGCAAAACATCCAAGAGCTGTGTTGTTGTTTAGTCACTCAGTCGTGTCTGACTCTTTGTGACCCCATGGACTGCAGCGCACCAAGCTTCCCTGTCCTTCACTATCTCTCAGAGTTTGCTCAAACTCATATCCATTGAGTCCATGATGCTCTCTAACCATCTTACTCCTTGTCGCCCCCTCCTCCTCTTGCCCTCAGTCTTTCCCAGCATCAGGGTCTTTTCCAATGAGTCAGCTCTTGTGACCAATGTATTGGAGCTCCAGGTTCAGTATCAGTCCTTCCACTGAATATTCAGAGTTGATTTCCTGTAGGATTGACTAAGTTTGATCTCCTTGCAGTCCAAGGGACTCTCAGGAGTCTTCTCCATCACCACAATTTGAAAACATCAATTCTTTGGCGCTCAGATTTCTTTATGGTCCAGCTCTCACATCCAGACATGACTACTGGAAAAACCATAGCTTTGACTATGCAGACCTTTGTGGGCAAAGTGACGTCTCTGCTTTTTAACATGCTGTCTAGGTTTGTCAGAGCTTTCCTTCCAAAGAGCAAGCATCTTTTAATTTCATGGCCACAGTCACCACCCTCAGTGATTTTGGAGCCCAAGAAAATAAAATCTGTCACTGTTTCCACTTCTTCCCCTTCTATTGGCCATGAAGTGATGGACTGAATGCTATGATCTTAGATTTTTGAATGTCAAGCTTTAAGCCAGCTTTTTAACTCTCCTCTTTCACCCTCATCGAGAGTCTCCATAGTTTCTCTTCATGTTCTGCCATTAGAATGGTACCATCTGCATATCTGAGGTTGTTAATATTTCTCTCAGCAATCTTGATTTCAGCTTGTGAGTCAACCAGCTTGGTATTTCATATGATGTATTCTGCATATAAGTTAAATAAGCATCATGACAATATACAGCCCTGACATACTCCTTTCCCAATTTCGAACCAGTAGGTTGTTTCATGTCTGGTTCTAACTGTTGGTCCTTGAACCATGTCCAGGTTTCTCAGGAGACAAATAAGGAAGTCTTGTATTCCTAGCTCTTGAAGAATTTTCCAGTTTGTTGTGTTCCACACACAGTCAAAGCTTTAGCATACTCAGTGAGACAGAACTAGATTTTTTTTCTGGAATTCCCTTGCTTTCTCTATGATCCAACAAATGTTGGCATTTTTATCTTTGGTTCCTCTGCCTTTTCAAAACCCAGCTTGTATATCTGAAAACTCTCAGTACATGTAGCACTGAAGCCCAGCTTGAAGGATTTTGAGCATTACCTTGCAGGCATGTGAAATGAGCCCAGTTGTGTGGTAGTTTGAACATTCTTGGGCATTGCACTTCTTTGGGAGCTGTGGGGCAATATCAAATCAAACACACACACACACACACACACACACACACACACACACACACACACACTCACTCACACACACACACACACATACATAAGTAAATCGACTTCCAGAAAGTGAAGAGAGAATGGGACACAGAAAATATTTAGAGAGAAAATGATTAAGATTCTTTAAAAATATACACCAAGTGATATACACCAAATCAAAGATCTAAGAAGCTCAGAGAACACAAATCAAGATAAATTCCAAAAGCAAGAACAAAAATGCCCTCTGTATATCATTGTGAAACTGCAGGAAAAAATGAAAAAGAGAAAATGTTGAAGGCCATAAGGAAAAAGAGAAACTTACTAAAGCAGCATTCTTGTCAATAACTATGGAAGCCAGAAGGCAGTAGAATGGTCTCTTTAAAGTACTGCGGGAAAACACTATGAACTCACAATTCTATATCCAGCTAGGATAACTTACCAAAATGAGAGTGAAACAAAGAATTTTTAGGGAAAAAAACTGAGATAATTCACTGTTTATCAACTGGAGCTACAAGAAATACTAGAACCCTACAGGCAGAAGGAGAACAATATCAGACTGAAATTTCAGTCTACATGAGGAAATGAAGATCTCTAGAAACAGCAAAAAAATAATAATAATAATAAATTAAATAAAACATCATTTCCCTTATTTTTAATCATTCTAAAATATACCTGACTGAGTTGGAACTTAATGTAAAAAGGAAACTACTAACAACAATTAGCACAAAAGAAGGCAGGGAGGAATTTTAAGGGTACTAATGTAAATTTCTTACTTTATACATGAAGCAGAATAAAATAATTTGAGTGTGATTAATTAAAGATGTATATTGAAACCATAGAGAAACCACTAGAAAATTTAACAATAGTGGCGATAAATGGAATTATAAAAATACCCAGTCTGGACTTCCCTTGTGGTCCAGTGGTTAAGAATTTTCCTGCCAATGCAGAGGACATGGCTTTGATGCCTGGTCTGGGAAGATTCCACATGCCATGGAGCCATTAACCCCATTCACCACAACTACTGCAGCCTGCACGCTCTAGAACCTGTGCATCAAAACTACTCAGCCCGTGGGCCACAACTACTGAAGGCCGTGCACCCTAGAGCCTCTGTTCTTCAGCAAGAGAAGCCACCACAATGAGCAACCTGTACACTGCAACTGGAGAGTGTCCCCCACTTGCTGCAACTAGAGAAAGCCCGTGTACCGCAATGAAGGCTCAGCACAGTCACGCATGCATGCCTTCGCCTCAGTCGTGTCCAACTCTCTGCGACCCTATGGACTGTAGCCCGCCAGGCTCCTCTGTCCATGCGGATTCCCCAGGCAAGAATCCAGGAGTGGTTACCACTCCCTCCTTCAGAGATCTTCACAACTCAGGGGTTGAACCTGTGTCTCCTGTAGCTCCTCCTTTGTAGGTGGATTCTTTACCACTGGGGAAGCCCCAGCACAGCCATAAATAAATAAATATCGTTCAAAAAATAGAAAGAAAAGGATAAAATAGCAGATGGAACAAAGAGTACAATAGGAAAATGAGACACTTAAATCCAACAATATCTGTAAGAGCATTAAATATAATTTATCTTAATTCCCCCATTTAAATGGCAAAAACATTATCAGATTAGGTAAAAAGCAAGATGTTGTCTTCAAGAAATCTGCTTTAAGTATAAAGATTATAGATAGGTTAAAAATAAATGGATAGAAAAAAATTTCAATATGCCTATACTAATTTTAAGAAAAGTAGAGTGGTTATATTAATATCAACAAAATGAACTTTCAATAAAAAAATATTGTGAATGATAAACGAAGACATTACAAAATGGTAAAGGAAGACATTACAAAATTCTTGGTGAATTTAATAAGAAGACATAGCAATTCTGAATGTCTATGTACATAACAATAGAACTTCAAAATAGAGAACGGAGAAGCAAAAACTGGACATATACATACATGGTAAATTGATTTTTTTACAATGGTACTAAGGTGATTTGATGGAGAGAAGAGTATTCTCCAAGATGATAGTCTTTCAAGAAAAATACTAGAACAATTGGATATCTATATGGAAAAAACAAAACAAAAAATTTAACCCTTTTCTCACACCACACACTCAAACTAGGTCATTTGTCTAAATGTGCTGGGAGGGACTGGGGGCAGGAGAAGAAGCAGACAACAGAGGATGAGATGGCTGGATGGCATCACTGACTCGATGGACATGAGTTTGAGTAAACTCCGGGAGTTGGTGATGGACAGGGAGGTCTGGCGTGCTGTGATTCATGGGGTCACGACTGAGTGACTGAACTGAAGAGGTAAAACAAAAACTAGAAAGAAATATAAGTAAAATACTTTGTAACTTCAAATTATGTAATGTTTTATTAGATATGATGCAAAAAACATAAAATAAAGAATGAAAGAGTGTAAATTTGATTTAGTCAAGATTACAATATATTGCTCTTACACAAAGACATAGTTAAGAATGTGGGCTGGGGGGTGAGGGGGGCGGGGGCCGGGGGAAGAAGACAAATTCCTGGTGAGCCTGTGATTCAATAGTTCAGCCTAAAATCTACACCAGAGGTTTTCACAACTAAGAATATTGACCATACAAAAAGTAACTGGAAAATCACAACTACCAGCTGTATGCATAAACATTTTTTTCTTATGTTCCGCTTTAATTAAACCAAAATTTTAGGGACTATAGTCATTCACTGGCAGAAAATATTTACAAAACATATTTGTATACTAAATATATAAAAAAAACTCTTACTAGTGAATAATAAGTAAAGCAAATATATTGTAAAAGGATACAAGATATTTTGAAAAGATGTTTCACTAACAGAGGATATGCAAATGGCAAGTAAGTACATGAAAAGGCAATAACCTCACTTGTCATTGAAGAAATGCAATTTAAAATCACAGAGATACTACTGCACACTCATTAGAATGGCTGAAATTAAGGTGTGAAATTACTGAATGTTTCCAAAGATGTGGAAACACTGTAACCATCATGCATTGGCAGTAAGGATGCAAAAAGGTACACCCATGCCTGGAAAAAAAAATGCTGTTTCTTATTATGCTAAACATATACCTACTATCTAAACCTACCACTCATCTTCTGTGTATTTTTGCAAGAGAACTAAAAACATATGTATACACAAAATTCCTATAACTGCATTTACTGTTATAGCACTTTTTTCATAATAGCTCCAAATGGAAACAACCAAAACACCTATCAACAGAAGAAATGAACAAATTGTGTTTAATTCACACCATGGAACACTACTCAGTAATGAAAAAGGATGAGGTACTGATAAACGCAACAATATGGGTAAATTTCAAAAGTGTTATGCTAAGCAAAAGAAGCTAGGCATAAAAGATTGCACACTACATAATTTTATTCACATGATATTTTATATAATCAAACTTATAAGTAGGGAAAACTGATGAGTAGTTGCCAGGAACTGGGGAAGTCTGACTGAAAAAGGCAGGAAAAATTTGGGGCATTGAATAAAAATGTTCTATATCTTGATTATACAGTGATTACCAGCTATACACATAACGTGTTACAATGAACTGTACACTTAAAAATGATGATTTTCATTGAATATGAATTACACCTCAATAAAAATCAACAGGAAAATATATGTAAATGTTAAAGCATGTGAATTTCAATAACAATTTAAATAGCAACATAACAGCTGTGATCAATATTTTTCAGTGCAATCCCAGAATGACTATATGAAACAATTCTTTAGCTCAACTTTCCAGTTCCCCAAATATGCCATAGTACATGATAGGTGTTAGACGTCTGTTGAATTTGTCCTGAATATTCACTGGAAGGACTAATGCTGAATTTGAAGCTCCAATACTTTGACCACCTGATGTGAAGAACTGACTCATTGGAAAAGATCCTGATGCTGGGTAAGATTAAAGGCAGGAAGAGAAGGGGATGACAGAGGAAGAGATGGTTGGATGGTATCACCAACTTGATGGACATGAGTTTGAGCAAGCTCTGCAAGTTGGTAATGGACAGGGAGGCCTGTGTGCTGCAGTCCATGGGGTTGCAAAGAGCTGGACATGACTGAGCCACTGAAATGAACTGAACTGAGACATCTGTTAAATGAATAAATGAATGAATGAATGACTCAATAAAAAGGGAAACCAAGACTATGAAAACACACAGAATTTGTGCTACATAATAGTATCCACCATGAGGCATCCACATTAGTAGAGGTGATGATGACTTAGGTTATTGCAAGTAAATCACTCCAGAAGAATGTGGAAGAGCAGTCAGGCTTCATGCAGTTCTGGTGGCTGTCTTTCTTGTTGTCATAGAAAGAATCAGCTTTGAGATTCACTGATAGATAAAGTGTACTTTTTATATTGCTGTTCTACTTCGTTACTTTTTATTATCTTTTTTTAAATTTTTTTTAGAATTTATTTTTTCTGTTATTTGCTTCCTCATTTATGTCTGTTTTTTTGTTTTGCTTTGTTTTAATGTAAGATTTTTTATTTTGTCTTTTTAAAATACACTTATGGCTATAGTTTTTTCCTGAGTTCTACTTTGGGCATGTTCACCTATTTTGAAGTGTAAAATACTTATTGTTGTTCATTTATAACTTGTTCATGATTTGGGGTCTGTTTTCTTCAAATCAAGAATTGAAAAAAATTTTTCAGATGAATCATTGCTTCTCCTCCCTCCTGATCACCATCCCACATTCTTGTTCTCTTTTGATATTAATTTCTTACTCAATTTTGTTATGGCCAGAGAAAAATGGCTTTAATGAGTTATGCTTTTTATAACTTATATTAAAATTTTTATTTAATATTAATACATTACACAACTGTAAATATTCCTTGGGCACTAAAAATTGGGGGGATGAGGAAGAGTGTTCATTCATGTCTAAGGCATGTTATTTGTGTTAATCACACTCTCCATATCCTTGCGTATTTTGCATATTTTGGTTGATTTGATCTGTATTTGGTTGACTTGATCTGTGTTGTAGTTTGAGCAAGCTCTGGGAGTTGATGATGGGCAGGGAAGCCTGGCGTGCTTCAGTCCGTGGGGTTACAAAGAGTCGGACATGACTGAGCAACTGAACTGAACTGATCTGTATTTCTCAGAAAGTTGTGTCTCTATCTGTAATCAAGGATTTGTCCATTTCTCATTTGTTTAAATACCAGTTTGACTGCATCTGTTTTCTGTTTTGCTCTGGTTAATATCCTTATCTGAATTTCTTTATTTTGTAAGTATCTACCTTATGCACTTCTTCCGACCCCTTACTTTCAGCCTTTCTGTTCTATTTTGTAAAGTTCTATCTCTGAGGACACCTACATACTGCATCTTATTTGATAACTAAATCTGGGAACTCTGTCTTCTGATAGATCAGTTGAATTCTCCAAGAAACAAACAAAAGACAGTAACCTGCACCAGTTTTATTGGGGGAGTGCCGGTCAAGGATAAAAGTGTCATAAGCAGGAAAAGGCAAGGACAAACTTTCTCTAGCAAAACAGATCTGCCCCGTATGGAAGCAGAGGGGAAGGAAGAAGAATACGGGAAAAAGAGTCTCTGACTCAGTCCACAGGTCCAGGAAATTTCCAACATGGTTAATATGAGACCGCAGCCCAAGCTGCATCTAACAGGGCTCATTGTTCTGTAGAAGTGGTTTGTATGAGTATCCTTGGGGACTTCCCAGGGCAAAGTCAGCCTTGGGGGGAATGTAGCGGTGGATTTGGAGAGGGCCAGAGGGGTTAGTCAGCCACTATGTTCCTCATTACAGGAAATCTGAGCAAGTAGCCTAACACTGTTAATTAAATGCTTAGATTAATTCCTCTCATCTTATTTTCCAATTTTTGTTTGTATTTCTTTCTTGCATTCTATTGGATTAACTTTTTGTTGTTCAGTTTCATCACAAAGGTGATTTAGAAGATAGACATTTATGTTATTCACAAGATAGACATTTATGTTATTCACCTGGACACATATAGTTTGATGCACGTAATTTTTAAAAATTCTGATTGGAGCATAATTGATTTACAACATTGTGTTAGTTTCAGGTGTGTACAGCAAAGCGAATCAGTTATACATGTATGTATATCTACTCTTTTTAGATTCTTTTCCCATATAGGTCATTACAGAGTAGTGAGTAGAGTTATCTCTACTCACTGGTGTGATACAGCTGGTCTTTATTAGTTATCTATTTTATATTTCAGTTCAGTTCAGTTCAGTCGCTCAGCTGTGTCCTGCTCTTTGTGACCCCATGGACTGCAGCACCCTATGGCTTCCCTATCCACCACCAACTCCCAGAGTTTACTCAAACTCATGTCCATTGACTCAGTGATGCCATCCAACCATCTCATCCTCTGTCGTCCCCTTCTCCTCCTGCCCTCAATCTTTCCCAGCATCAGGGTCTTTTCCAAAGAGTCAGCTCTTCCCATCAGGGGGCCAAAGTATTGGAGTTTCAGCTTCAACATCAGTCCTTCCAATGAACACCCAGGACTGATCTCCTTTAGGATGGACTGCTTGGATCTCCTTGCAGTCCAAGGGACTCTCAAGAGTCTTCTCCAACACCACAGTTCAAAAGCATCAATTCTTCAGTGCTCAGCTTTCTTTATAGTCCAACTCTCACATCCATACATGACTACTGGAAAAACCATAGCTTTGACTAGATGGACCTTTGTTGGCAAAGTAAATTCTCTTGTTTTTAATATGCTGCTAGGTTGGTCATAACTTTTCTTCCAAGGAGCAAGCATCTTTTAATTTCATGGCTGCAGTCACCATCTGCAGTGATTTTGGAGCCCCCAAAATAAAGTCTGTCATTGTTTTAGTACTGTGTGTATGTCAGTTCTCATCTCCTAAATTATCCCTCCCCACTCTTATCCCCAGGCTTCCCAGATAGCAAGAAGTGGTAAAACAAACAAACAAATATAAAAACCCTGCCTGGCAATGCAGGAGACATAAGAGATGTGAATTCGATCCCTGGGTCAGGAAGATCTCCTAGAGGAGAGCATGGCAACCCACTCCAGTTTTCTTTTCTGGAGAATTCCCATGAACAGGGGAGCTTGTTGGACTATAGTCCATAGGATCGCAAAGAGTCGGACATGACTGAAGTGACTTAGCACGTACACATGCACTCTTAAACCCAGGAAACCATAAGTTTGTTTTGTAGATCTCTGACTCTACTTCTGTTTTGTAAATAGGCTCATTTGCACCCTTTTAAAAATATTCTACATATACATAATATCATATGATATTTTTACTTTTTTGTCTGACATAGTCTTGAAAAAAAGATTATCACAATAATGTATGGACCTGGCTGAAGAATCAAATGGTTCAGAAGCCCTTACTCTTTTTTTTTTTTTTTTAATGGTTAAGTTTTTTTTTCTTTTTTTATTAGTTGGAGGCTAATTACTTCACAACACTGCAGTGGGTTTTGTCATACATTGACATGAATCAGCCATGGATTTACATGTATTCCCCATCCAGATCCCCACTCCCACCTCCCTTTCCACCCGATTCCTCTGGGTCCTCCCAGTGCACCAGGCCCTAGCACTTGACTCATGTATCCAGCCTGGGCTGGTGGTCTGTTTCACCATAGATAATATACATGCTGTTCTTTCAAAACATCCCACCCTCGCCTTCTCCCACAGAGTCCAAAAGTCTGTTCTGTACATCTGTGTCTCTTTTTCTGTTTTGCATATAGGGTTATCGTTACCGTCTTTCTAAATTCCATATATATGTGTTAGTATACTGTAATGTTCTTTATCTTTCTGACTTACTTCACTCTGTATAATGGGCTCCAGTTTCATCCATCTCATTAGAACTGATTCAAATGAATTCTTTTTAACGGCTGAGTAATATTCCATGGTGTATATGTACCACAGCTTTCTTATCCATTCGTCTGCTGATGGGCATCTAGGTTGCTTCCATGTCCTGGCTATTATAAACAGTGCTGCGATGAACATTGGGGTGCACGTGTCTCTTTCAGATCTGGTTTCCTCAGTGTGTATGAAGCCCTTACTCTTGTAAGCAAAAAGTTCAGCTCCTGTACTTCCAAATCCCAGCCTGTTTTTCCAGAAGTAGACCCTTCAATCTCTTTAAATCTTCTTATTGCTGCTTCTAGAAATTTAATTCACCATTTTGACTTGTTAGCTATAGATATTGTCTAATAACTTTTTGCCATGTTTTAATGGTGCTTTTGTTCAATTACATGATATCTAGTAATATCTCTGTCCTTCTTCAAAAAATACTTTTCACTTTTATTAATTTCTTTATTGTTCATCTCTGAGTTTGTAGCAAATGTATATATAATACTATGTGCTATATACACTATTCTAAGTGTTTTAGATAGATTTATTCATTTAACCTGGTTATGATTAATACCCTCATTTTACGGATGGGGCAACTGAAGTACAGAAAGATTATGTAATGTGTCCAAGATCACACAACTAATAAATGACAGAGATGGGATTCAAACCTAGAGACCCCATGCTCTTAGCCACTATCCCGTCCTCTCTGTTTCTATTTCTTATTTAACCAATGATAGCTTCAATCTCTGAATTAAATCTTTTGAATTTTAACTTTTAAAATGAGGATAATATTTCCACCTCCCAAGCTCTTTCAAATGAACTTTTATTTGGCCAAGATTTACAATATTTGCAGTGTAATAAAAGTTGGATCTTCTGTGTTTCATTTATGGGGTGAGTTTTTGCAAGTCAAAGGCTAATAAATGATTTTGATTTTATTATGATTATATGAATATTTCTGACAAAAGAACAAAGTAAGGTAACAGGATACATTTCTTTCACCAGACCAACGTCTTGACCACAAAGCCACTCGAAGAAGAATGCACTAAAAGTCAAGTTTAAGTTCATTCTCAAAAACTAACATCACCAATTGTCTTTAGCAAGCCCGATAGTTCTTCCAAGGTCTCAGTCATTCTGCCCCCGACCCCCACTCTCACCCCCACCCCATTACTCCCTCCATAGTGCCTGGCCCTTTGCAGCCCCAGGGACTATAGCCCACCAGGCTCCTCTCCATGGGATCTCCCAGGCAAGAATATCGGAGTGGGTTACCATTTCGTCCTCCAGGAGACCTTCCCCACCCAGGGGTAGAACTCACTTCTCTTGAGTCTCCTGTGTCAGAAGGCAGGTTCTTTACCACCTGAGATGTTCTAATCATTCTACATAATCCTCCAACTGTTCTTTTATTCTGGAGTCACCTTCCCACCCTGGTCTGGACTTACTGGTCTCTGTGCTTGCTGCTTGCAAGGATTCTGAAATAGGACATCATTATTTCTCAGTTTTGATACACTGTTTGCTGGATTCCATATTTTTCTCTTTTTTGGTTCTGGTTTACTCTGTTTTGCTAGAGTCATCAAATAATTCCCAAGGAAAAAGCGTATTTGAGGTAAGTTTCCATGTCTGTGCCGTCTGAAAATATCTTTATTCTTCCCTTTAACTTAACTCATAGCTTGCTTGGCTATACACTTCCAATTTGAAAGTCAATTCCCAAGTCACCCTAAGAACTTTGAAGGCTTTGCTCCATTTTTATTTCTAGTGTCCAGTAGAGAAAATTAGACATGTGATGCCAGGTTAATGCTTTGTAGAAGATGTCTTATTTCTATGAATATACTGATATGGAAAATGAAATGATATTTTCATTTATTGTGGAGTACTTCAAACTGAAGGTTCTGTTCTGGGAAATCTATTATGTTTTCAATATAATTTTTTTCCCCTCTGTTTTCTCAGTTCAATATTTCTGGAATTCTTATTTGTCTGAAGGCATGACTTCAGGTTGGATCCATTATGCCTATCATTTCTTTTCTCTTCTTCTTTCTTTCCTTTCCTTTTCTTTTCAAAATTAATTTAGAGTAAAACTGACGTTTGTGCACATTTCCAAAAAACCTGACACATACATAGATTCATGCAATGCCTCCCGCAACTTGTAGTGGAAGAATTCCATCATGCAAAACCCTCCTTTTTTTTTCTAAATCTCTTTACAGTCACATCCACTCCCCACATCCTAATCCCTGACTACAACAGATTTCTTCTCCATCACTGTAGTTTTGACTTCTCAAGAATAGCATTTAAGTGGAATCAGATAGTATGTAACCTTTGAAACTGACTTTTTTTTCCCCCATTTATTTTTATTAGTTGGAGGCTAATTGTTTACAATATTGTAGTGGTTTTTGCCATACATTGACATGAATAAGCCATGGATTTACATGTATTCCCCATCCTGATCCCCTCTCCCACCTCCCTCTCCACCCGATCCCAGAGGGATCCAGCCCAGGTTGGATGAAACTGACATTTTTACTCAGCATAATGCCTTTGAGAGTCATACAAGTTTTTGCATGAATTAATAGTTTATTCTTTTTTATTGTTGAAGAGTATTTCACTGCATGAAGGTACTTCTATTTGTTTATCCATTTACAAATTGGATAGCATTTGACTTGTTTCCAGGTTTTGGCAATTATGAACAAAAGTTGTTATAAACATCTGTTTATAGGTATATCAGATGACTACATTTTCATGGTTCCCTCACAATAAGGTTAGTTGATTGGATACAGATTTCTAGGTTCAAAATTACTTTCCTACAGTCTATGGACCTTGCTCCACTGAAAACTTATCTACAAATTTTCTGATTATTTGGGTTCTCCTGGACAACAGTATAAAGAAGATTCTACTGAACTCAGTTCCCTTCTACCTCAACAACCTAATCCATGCTACCAGGCTCTCCTAACCACAGACCTTCTGGGATCTACAGGAGTTGGCTTAGTGGCATGAGTCTTTGGAAACTAAAGGCCCCTGCAGGGAGCATAGGTGGTGAATAAGTAAACAAAGAGCAGTGATGCAGCTCAGGAGCAGGATGGGAGTGCAATGTGACCTGGGGAGAGTTGTCTAGGGACATTCTTGAAGGTCAAGGAGTAAGATGAATGGGTAAACTGAGGCTTTCCTGATCCTGATGCTCAACATCCTGTGTTGGGACATTAATGAGCAAGTGACAATTACCTTTACTTTTCAGGCTCTTGGGGCCAGGAACTACCACATTTTTTCCATCATCCGTACAACCCCTGCTGTTCAGAAAAAAAATAGCAGCTGTAGCTAACTGAACTATATAAATCCAGAAAGAATAATATTCTAATTAAAAAAGCCCAGAGATCTTAATGAGAAGAATCAGGAAGAACACTTAGTATGCAAACCTAGTTAAAAAAAAAATACTGCTGGAAGAGGCTGTGAATATCTAGATAAAAAAAGAAGCATAAGATTTAAGGAAATTAATTTTCATAATAAAATACTTTGGGGGGGCTTAAAATAAAGTGAAAAAATGGTAAATAAATCAAATGATAAATCAACAAATCAAGTGATAAATCAATTTATCACTGTTGAGATTAAATTAATGCTGTCACAAGTCAAGAGCAAGAGATACTTGAAAGAACAGAAAAATATGCAAAAAGATTATGAACTTGATAGAATAGGTAAGAGGATTAAGGGGTAAATCCTAGAGATCTAACACGTGAATGACAGAAATTATGGGAAAAGAAGCAGCTGATATACAAGAGATATTAGTAAACTTTAACAAATGTATACGTTCCATGAACTGAGAAAAGTCTGCAGATTTAAAGTGCTTAAACAAATTGAAATAAATTAATGAAGAAACACATATACACACAAATACATGTCTAGACCCACTTGGTGAAATTCTTAAATTTCACAGAAAAATTAAAATTATACTTGCTTCCAAGTAAACAGCACAAACTAATGACATCAGACTTTTCATCTGCCCTACTAAATGCAGGAAGACAATAGAATTGTTTCTATAGATCAATAAAGAAAGACCTATAATGAGAAATTTCTATGCCTGGTGACAAAGCACAAATCTAGTAGTGTGAAAGAAATGTGCTAAAAAAATTAGAAAGTATATCACCCAAATATCCTATCTGAGCAGAATACTTGTAAAATGACTTTAATGAAAAAATAAATAAATAAAGATGAGGGAAGATGCAGACAAAAGGAAAATGCCATGAACAATGAACCTGGCTAATATATAAATATTCAAATATATAAATATTCAAATATTCAACATAAATGCATGCATATACATAGAAAGTTTAATTATTTTTATAAAGATACAGAATAAAAGGAACACAGTAGCTGAACTATTTTAATAAAATCTACAAGTGAGAGTGGTAGGGAGAGAAGAGGGAGGAAAAAAAAATCAAAATTCACATCCTAAATAAAAGGAAGGCTTGGGAATAGTTGGGGTAAGTGAAATTATGCCTCTCATTGAGAAATTCTGAAATGGGGTAATTAAGGCTTCATGAGGGAAGAACATAGGAAATAAATGGTAACTGACTTTTGAATAATGGTGAAGTAATATATATTTGAATCAAAAAGCAGGGGAAGGGAAATTAGCAATAAGTGTAAAAGAAAAGTGCAGTAGATCTTCTTTATAGCAGAGGCAAGAGTGGAATGAATAGCAACATGATCAAACTGGCTAAATAAGGAAAAGGAAAGAGGACACCGCAGTGTGCAACAAGCATGAAACATAAAGTTAGACGGAGGAAATGAAACTAAATTTATTCATGACGCCTCTAAATGTAAACAGCTGCACTCCAGCTTTGCTGGAGTAGCTCGAATGGTCAGAAACTCTCAGGATTAAGCAACAAAATCTGACACTCTGCTTGTTAAGTCATACTTAAAGTAACAAAAGCTGAACAAAAGGGTAGTGCTTGAACTCAATATGTTTAAAATGCCATTTTCCCCCAAAATGAGTTTGTGGAATTTGACAAGGTGATTTGAAATTGTATGGAAAAGTAGAATGCTGAGTATAGCCAAGGCACTCTTGAAAGGGAAGAACATGGTAAGAGAACTCAATGTGTTTATCCATCTGTGGCCAGCATCACATTAGTTTTATAACAAGTCTTTGATAACCAAATGAGCACAATAGAATGGAAAAATCCACAAACAGAGATATTACTATAGAGCAATAGGGGAAGACATCTATATTTAAGTAAATTATTCTAGAAAAATATAGTATCTTTATGAAAGTGAAAATTGGAATTAGATCCCTGCCTCACACCGTTCACAAAAGTCAACTTTGGATGTATTGTGAAGCTAAGTGTGAAAAGCAAAACTTGTAAAACATTTAGAAAATTTATTAATAATATGGGAGCATATGTGCAAGACCTTTGGTATTGGAAAAGTCTTCTTAAACAGGCACGAAACATACTAAAGACAAAGAAAAGAGATTGGTATACCATATCAGAATTAGAAAATTAAATATACCATACACAACTTAGAAGTCACAAAGTGGGAGGTTGTATTTGTAACACACAAAACTAGCAAATCATTTCTACACAGAATATGTGAAGAACTTTCTTCATAGATAGATAGATGACAGCCCAACAGAAAATAAACAGAACAATTGAACAGAAATTTTGTACAAAAATTAACCTCCTCTGCTCCTTCCATGAGTCCCTATTAACACTTTACCAGGAGGTTTTCTTTCCTTAGAAGGCATTTCTCAGGTTCACCTGATGGATGCTCAGTTTATAGGTGTGTAGAGTGGGGGATAGGTGTTGAAGAGGGAATTTCTTGGTGGCTGCTCTAAATGGCATCTTCTAATTCAGTTCCCATAACACATTTTCTGCAACTGGCCTCTCCTGAGAAATGGGTCATAATTCTCCATTCATCTGGTGAGTTCAATTCAGTTCAATTCAGTTGTTCAGTCGTGTCTGATTCTTTGCAACCCCATGGACTGCAGCACAGGAGGCTTCCCTGTCGATTACCAACTCCCGAAACTTGCTCAAACTCATGTCCATTGAGTCAGTGATGCCATCCTCTGCTGTCTCCTTCTCCTCCTGCCTTCAATCTTTCCCAGCATCAGGGTCTTTTTCAAGGAATCAATTCTTCACATCAGGTGGCCAAAGTGTTGGAGTTTCAGCTTCAGTACCAGTCCTTCTAATGAACGTTCAGGACTGATTTCCTTTAGGATTGACTGGTTTGATCTGCTTGCAGTTCAAGGGACTCTCAAGAGTCTTCTCCAACACCACAGTTCAAAAGCATCATTTCTTTGGCACTCAATTTTCTTTATAGTCCAACTCTCACGTTCATACAAGACTACTAGAAAAACCATAGCTTTGACTAGATGGACCTTTGTTGGCAAAGTAATGTCACTAATTTTTAATATGCTGTCTAGGTTGGTCATAGCTTTTCTCCAAGGAGCAAGCATGTTTTAATTTCATGGCTGCAGTCACCATCTGCAGTGATTTTGGAGCCCACGAAAATAAAGCTTGTCACTCTTTCCATTGTTTCCCCATCTATTTGCCATGAAGTGATGGGACCAAATGACATGACATGATCTTAGTTTTCTGAATGTTAAGCTTTAAGCCAACTTTTTCACTCTCTTCTTTCACTTTCATCAAGAGGCTCTTTAGTTCTTCTTTGCTTTCTACCATAAGGGTGGTGTCATTTGTGTATCTGAGGTTATTGATATTTCTCCCGGCAATCTTGATTCCAGCTTGTGTTTCATCCAGCCCAGCATTTCACATGATATACTCTACATGTAAGTTAAATAAACAGGGTGACAATACACAGCCTTGATGTACTCCTTTCCCTGTCTGGAACCAATCTGTTGTTCCATGTCCAGTTCTAACTGTTGCTTCTTGACCTGCATATAGATTTCTTAGAAGGCAGGTAAGGTGGTCTGGTATTCCCATCTCTTTAAGAATTTTAGTTTGTTATGAGCCACACAGTCAAAGTCCTTGGTGCAATCAATAAAGCAGAAGTAGATGTTTTTCTGGAACTCTCTTGCTTTTTCGATGCAAGATTTAGGTACAAAACTTAGGTGCAAAACTTTTGATAGAAAACTTTGAGGGAAAGTACCAGAATATTGACTTCAGCTCTAGATCCAAGCTATTCACCCCAGCAATTTAGCTGTTATCTGTTATCACATTGAAACTTTCATCTGATTCTCAATTGACTCAAAACTTACAGTCAAGAAGAGTATGAGGTAGTTCTCCTTGCATACTCCAAGAGTGCCCTAAAACATTTTATGGCCAGTGAACTTGGGCACCTGTGATGCCTGAAATGCACATCCAAGTTGTTCCCAACTTCACACAGTAGTCACCGTCCATTATCACCAGAACTGTATACAAACAGGTCCCTTCAGCAAAACATTCCTTGGAAATAAGTGAAGAGAGGAGAAATGTCCCTGAAAGGTGGTGGTAAAGAGGGCAGCACATGAGGTGCCTGGGATGATGGGGAAGACACAATGGGAAGGGGTGACTATAGTCACGGCCATGAGGAGAATCCAGGTGCCTCTCTCCCGTCTAGAAATCCATAAATGTCCCTAGGAAGGCATTGACCTGACTTCTTGTGGCAAATTGGATACTTTAGAAAAATTTTGTTTTAATTAAAGGAAACATAACTTTAGAAAGTCAAAAGACTTGGAGCATCTAGGGTGCATGTAAAAAAAAAATTTTTATCAAATTAAATGAAAAATAACTGTAATAAAAATTACCCATGTGATGTGTTATATCATTGGAAAACAGTATAATAATAAGTAAGATAAACATTAAAATTATTTAAATGAGTGAATGAATTAATGCTATGCACAGAAATACCAAAAGAAAAAAGCACACCCAAAGGGTAAATGTGGCTTTTAATGTTTCTCATGGAGAAGAACTCAAGAAGCCACTGGAAACATGAGTGGTGGTGGCTGCTGTGGAGGGATTGATTGTCAGAACGGCATAGGCCATTACAATCATTGGATATGAGGGGAGCCAAAGATGTGTACCCTGCAATACATCTGACAGTCTCCAACCAAACACTGTGTCACAATGCTAGTAATACTCTTGGTGAAAAGTACAGTTTGGGTGTTTATTTCCTACTTGTCTATATTTTTCAATTTATTTGCACAAATCTATTCCCTTTATTAGCAAACATTAAAATGCACCTATTATATAATTCAAAAATGCAATAACAAAGAATAAACTACAGATGAAGCAAAGATAAAAAGAATCACCTATATTCTTATTGCCAAAAGATAACACTTCCCAGGTGGCGTTTGTTGTAAAGAATCTACCTGCCAAGGCAGGAGCACAGGAGATAGAGTTTCAATCCCTGGGTCAGGAAGATTCCCTGAAGTAGGAAATGGCACCCCACTCCAGTATTCTTGCCTGGAAATTTTCATGGGCAGAGGAGCCTGATGGGCTATAGTCCATGGGGTCACAAAATCAGACATGACAGAATGACTGAGCACATTCACTAGTATGTACTCAGTCGTTGAGCATATATTCAGTGTGCTCAGTGAGTACTCAATAATTGTGCTCAATAATGCTAGCTTGGCTAGTATTATTTTAGAATTTGTGATAGGCGAATTAAGGGCCCAGTTCCTCTCTCCTTCCTATCTCCTCTCTCCTCGTACTCTGCCATGTGACTTTGAAATTCCTTTCAGGGATCAGAATGCATTTCTCCACCCTTTGTGACCAGCTTTGACCAAAGCCCAAGATAGAAGTGGTGTCCTGTCCATTCTGAACAAGGCCTCAAGAGGCTTTACATACTTTGGCCCCTGCCTCCATCATGGGAACAAGCCCAGGCTCCTCTGATAGAGGAAGAGAAGTATGTAGAGCAGAGGAAGTTATCCCAGGACTCCTGTTCCAGAGAACATAAGGCTGAAAGGGGTGCTTTGTAACTGTTTCCCAAAACCTGAAAGGTTGTGGGGATAACCTACAGGAGAGAGTTTATGATAGTCCATCACAAAATCAATAGAAAGGAGACCTCTAGGAAATGGGCTTCTGGTCAGGAAGAAGAGTTCCCAGCGTCAACTTCTTACCAAGCCTCTTTGTGGTTTGTCTAGATTCCTGCTTATTGTCCTGGGGTATGCAGTGAGGGTCATCTAGCCTCTGTTCTTCTGGAGCCAGCAGCCTGCAGCCTGTGCCCATATCCAAGTATCTGAAATCACATGGAGAGGAGACTCTTATATATGGTTAAGCAGAAGTTTAGGGGGTGCCTGCCATAGCCTTGACACGCAGCTTTGCATATTATGATGTCACTTTGTAACAAATAAGAGAAAAGTATCTTTAGGAAGAGCCCCTTTTCCTGATCTGCAAGAGTGACACCTAGCCTGGCACTGGGCACAGTAGTAAATATTTTGGGCCAATGGTGCTATTTGCTCCCATGAGCTGATGGCTAAGTCCAGACACATCAAAGGATGACTGGCTTAGCATAACCGAGCTCTTTATGCGTGGTCTGATATGGTAGCCACTAGCTATAAATAGGTGTGTGCATGCTAAGTCCCTTCAGTTGTGTCCAACTCTTTGTGACCCTATGGACCGTAGCCCGCCAGAGGACTGAAGATCTTCTGTCTATGGGATTCTCCAGACAAGAATACTGCAGTGGGTTGCCATGCCCTACTCCAGGGGATCTTCCTGATCCAGGGATCGAACCTGCCTTTCTTACATCTTCTGCATTGGCAGGCAGGTTCTTTACCACTAGCGCCACCTGGATATTAGCATTTAAATTGAAATTTTAAAAATTTAAAAACAAGAAAAACTCAGTTCTTCAGTCTCATTGGCCATATTTGAAGTACTCAATAACCACATGGGGTTAGAAGCAACATCATCCTATTATCAAAGGAACAGTGCAAATATATAATTGACCATTTCTATCATGGCAGAAAATTCTACTAGACAGTGTTGCTGATAAATAGCTAGGTAAGACCTCCTTCTTGCCTGAATGCAAGGAGATGAACTGGAGGGGCCCCTGCTGCTCTGGGTTCTAAAGCAACAAAACCAAGGGAACACCCTTTCCAATGTGGTGCCCCAGGCAGAAACAGATGCCCAGAAAACCCTCCCCACACCCAAGTGCCCTCGCCTACATTATTTTACACAAGCACTCCACTGAGCTCTGCTATTATTGCACGCCACCTACCTAAATCCAGAGTGAATGTCTTGCCATTCAGAAAAACTACACAACTGAGAGCCCCAGATGTATGTGCAAGGCTCCTGTGAAGTGAAATCCAGTCTTAGTACATTGCCTTTAATCCAAACGCATTTTGAAAACAGTGGTTTCAATTGTTGCAAACTACAGAACACATGGAGAATCCCTGGAGAAACAGATGTTAGATCTTCTGATAGCAGTAAAACATCCCCCCGCTCCAAAATCTTGTAAATATGAGCAAACTTGACTAATAGAGTATTTGGCAGTTAAAGAGATAGGAATGCACAGTGGATGTCATTTGGTTTTATAAAATAGTGGCATGAGTGTCATTAAAAAAGAAATATTCTTTTAAATGTCTGTTATTTAGTTTTAAAATGAAAAATATTGAATAGTTAAACTTTATTAAGTGTAAAATTGGTTTTTAGACTGCTTTGGAGTGTTAGCAACCAGGAAGCAAAACTTGAAAAGTCATTGGAAGCAGCTGCTGTTTAAACAACAACAACAACAAAAATTCAAAAAGCTAATTTTCAGGACCAAGTCCAAGGTGAAGACTTTGGGTCAATTGAAAAGGCTGTTGTGGCTTTGGGCCTTGCATCCCAGGAAACTCTACAAACATATCTACATACATACACTATAAATAAATATATATATACATATGCACAAATAGAAATATATATATATATATATAAACTTTGAAAATGTAAGAAAGTTGGAAGACATGAGTTTTAATTCAGAAACTTACAGGACAAATCATTCATTTCTACTAGATTCATGAGTAAATATCTGTAAACAAGGGTTCCCAACTTACAACTGGACTTCTGAAACTGATACAATCACTTTGACGTCCATCTCTTGGGCCTCCACCTGTATGTACCTGCATTCACTGCACTGAGCAAATCAATGTCAAAATGGAGAATGAAAGAGATTCAACCTCCAGCACAGAACCTCCAGATCTTCATGGGCCTTGCTTCCCTGGTGGCTCAGATGGTAAAGAATCTTGCCTGTAATGCAAGAGACCTGGGTTCAATCCCTGGATCTGGAAGATCTCCTGGAGGAGGGCATGGCAACCCACTCCAGAATTCTTGTCTGGAGAATCCCCATGGACAGAGGAGCCTGGCAGGCTACAGTCCGTGGGGTTGCAAAGAGTCAGACATGACTGAGTGACTAAGCCCAACAGTTCAGCTGCCTTTGCTCACCTGAGGGGATATGTTCAGAATCCGTTGTCATCCCTGACCCTTTCCAATATGAAGGTCCCTTATCCCTAAGCCCTGGGTCCCTGGAGGACAGTGCTCTATGTTGTTCTTCTTTGGCTCCTTACCACCCCGTGTGCTACCCTCCTGCAGGAGACTCCATCAGAATTCATGTAGGAATGAATGAACCAACAAATGAATGAATGAAGGGACTGTGGTTATAGGTACATTTTTCCTAGGCTACGAGGCCCAGACATGGGAGCCCTTATTCAATCAGCTTGGAGGATTTTCTTATGAGACACTGAAGTTATTTACCTTTGGTCCTTTAAAGTGCTTTTTAAAATGATCCTACTCAAGATCTTTGCCAAGTTGAAGATGTGATCGAGCGATTACTGTGCATCCAGGCTTCATCTTGTCACCTAGTATGGATGCAGTGCCTGTACCTGTGGTGGAAACTTCATGGACTGATATTAACTCTGCCTAGAGGATTTAAGGATAAAGCCGATTCTTAGGAGCCTTGTCAACCAATAAACATTTGCCAAAGTATTTTTATTGATCATCTGCCGTGTGCCAAGGATGTGCTTTCTCCAGATTGCTCATTCAGATAGAAGTTGAATTGTCCAAAATCTAAAAAAACGAGGATTATCAAAGAGAAGCGGGCTACTTTTTCCCCCCGTGGGAGCACAGAATAAATGGCCTATCAACTTATTATTTAGCTACTTTCACATTTTAATGAATAGTTATAGTAATAATTACCAAATGTCTATATTAATGAAAAACAAGTCAGCACTTTATAGAGTAAATACTGGATTGCACCATTATCAACACATGTGCCGGTTTTCTGTAAATACAGAAATTTGATATTTGTCACTGAAACTATTCACTGCAATTGAAAGGAAATGAATAATGGACGGTAATGCCCCTCGTTCATGAAAATTCTACAAAAACAAAACATCTGCCAGTGATTCCTCTCTTGAATGTGGCCGCTGAAGGTTCATACACAATTATGCTCCACATTTCCTTCTAATGACTGTGAACTTGATCCAGGCCACCCAGAACCCAGGGAAAAAGCACTTTCCTGTTTCTTGTGCCTGGTTCTGGGCAGAAGAGCTGGAGTCCAGGGGGCTGCGGTGACTTGAATGGGAGCCAAGCCCATCAGTGTGTGCGGCTGCCCAGGGGAAGGGCTGATACCCCATCTCTAGCTGGGAGAAGCACAACTCTTGGTCTCTGCTAGTCGCCCTCCATCTCCCACCCCCAGATTCCACTCTGCTCATCTGGGCAAATGCTGGTGTCTGCTTGGAAGCTGCAGCTAACATAGAACCCCTGCTCGGACTCCCTTGGGCCCACCCTGGAGGCCACACGTAGACTGTTCCATCCAACCCAAAGCTTCCCACCCGAAGATGTTCTAGGGGCCTAGGAAGTGTCCTTGGGGAGGAAGGACAAGAGAGCTGGAAGTTTACAACCCCAGGAGTTCCCCCTCACCAATGAACTGGAGGATACACATCCCAGCTGCTTACCTCTTGGTTGGAACCGTCCTAGGGGTGCTCTAGAGGTGTCCATGGAACCCCAATGTCACTGAGCCTCAGCTGCCCACAGCAATAGCCTTCACTGACAAGGCCTTTTTGACTTTTCTGTCTCACTTTTGCCCACTCTCACTCTGCTTCCTAGAGTCATCCCACCCACACCACTTGTCCCCAGAAGCTCCTCTTGTCTGGGAATCTGTTTCAGGGGAACCTGAAGTCAAGTCATTTTTACCTTGACTAATGCTAGCATGTGACTGGGAATATGATGTTTCTGCTCTGTTCCCACTGCCCCACCAAAAAGGTATTTTGTCCTATGTAAGCCCCAGGCCCCAAGGAGAGCTTCCCAGGTGGCACCAAGGGTAAAGAACCTGCCTGCCAGTGAAGGAGACACAGGAGATGCAGGGTTTGATTCCTGGATCTGGAAGATCCCTTGAAGGAGGAAATGGCAACCCACTCCAATATTCTTGCCTGGAGAATCCCTTGGACAGAGGAGCCTGGCGAGCTATAGTCCGTAGGGTCACCAAGAGTTGGACATGATTAAAGTGACTTATCACACATTCAAGCCCCCAGGAATGGAAGCCCAGCCTTTCTTATCCTCTATCCCATTCCCTGGGACCCCCCACAACAATGCCTAACACATGGGATGTGCCCACATCTGTGTTGATCTGGCTGGGACACCTGGGAGGCCCCACCCGTGATTACTGACCACATGGGTGGTTGCTCTGGGATCCTGCATGGCCCTCACCATGGTGAGGCCCCAGGACACAGAGGAGTCTAGTGTCTGTTCCTCAGAACAAGCAGCAAGGCCTCTGGAGACATTTTTACTGATTGTGATGATTAAAACAAAAAACAGAGAGAAAGGAAGTCTGTCCTGGTTTATGAAATTTCCCCCCAACACAAAATTGTTCCTTGCATTATTTGTAGTGTGCACCAAAAGAGGGAGGTCTGGAAATAACTTGCTGACCAAGACAATATTTTATTTTTAAAAGTATTTATTTATTCATTTGGCTGTACCAAGTCTTAGTTGCAGCATGCAGGATCCTAAGTTGCAGCATGTGGGATCTAGTTCCCCGATCAGGAATCAAACCCAGGTCCCTTGTATTTGGAGCATGTAGTCTTAGCTGGACCACTAGGAAAGTCCCCAAACCCTGTTTTAGGGTCAGCAACCCTGACTGGTAATCCCAAGGCCACCTTTCCCGCTCAACACTGCACAAATTCCCTCCTTCCCTTTCCTCTCCTTCCATTTTTCTTTCTGCCTTCCCTCCTTCTTTCTTTCTCCACTGCAGTCTCCTTTCTTCAGAACTTGTTTCTGCCTTTCCTCTTCCAACTCCAGAAAGTATGGCTGCCTAGTGGCCTGGATTATCTGGAGCTTTGGAGACCATCTACCTGTGTCTGGAATCAACGCTATTTTAACCCTAGTAAAGAAGGGGAAAATCCCACAAGTGTTTGCTTTGCCTCTTGTGTGATTCCACATGGTATTATTCCTCAGGAGAAATGAAGAGGTGGCCAGAGTGTGGCTGGTCCCTGAGGGCATAAGGTCAGGGGGACCTGGAAGGACTTCCCTTGGGCTGATTCTGAAGACAGGTCAGCTTTCTTCTGGGCAAGGCAGAGCCCAGTTAGCAGAATCTCTCCGCCTCCTCTTTTTCCTGCTTCTCCTCTTCCTCTGCCTTTCTTAACAAGGCCCCGGCCCTGCGCGGTAGCAGGTCCAGTCCAAATGAGCATGAGCCTGGCGGGAGAGTGCAGAGAAAAAGGGGAACCACACTTCAGATTCGCTAAACATCTTAAACCCCGTCAGGGGGTTGAGGAAGCCCGGGCTGTACTTTGCCAAGCACGTTTCCCCTTAATTTTCATACCCAAGTGTATTCTGAAGGAAATGAAATCCACATGTTTCTGATCATTTATACTTAAATCATCAAAATATTGCCTTTTAGGGGCGTTGTGTGTCAGGAAACCCATTGAACCTTTTTCACAGCAGTGCTCGGTGCCTCCTGGAAAGATAAACAGGAAGCGGTGATCTGTAAGGGGCAGTGGCGCTGACCCCAGGACGGGCCTCCGCCTCCGGAGCGCGCCTGGGTGGGGCCTCCGGGGGAGGGATGGGGAGGCGCGCACCGCCCGGCATCTGGGCTCCATCCCTGGCCTGTGTCACTGGCTCGGTTTGGGACATTGGACACAACCCGCTTAACCTCAAGGGCCCCCGTTTCCACTGAGTCAATGGACACTGTTAGAGAACTGTTTGGTTCAGGCAATATCTGGGAGGGAAAACTTAAGGACCGAAAGAAACCTAGTGGAATGTCCACCAAACACAATGTGTGAAACGAATTTAGACCCTGCTTCAAACTATCTTTTGTCTGACTGTAGTTTATTGGATATATATGTCAAGTGTCTCTTCTCTGTGTGTGTGTCTGTGTGTGTGTGTGTGTGTGCACACACACTAAATCTGACAATATTAAGAAATTGTCATTAATTTATTTTAAAATATTTTGACTATATATATATATATATTTAAAAGATTGCTTGTTTTTTAGAAACACATGCTGAACTGTTTTCCAATACTTTGATATCCTGGTATCTGGGAGTTGAGTAAGAGTAATTGGCATGGGGAAAAGAGGCAGTGGGTGGGGGTGTTGGGAATGAAATAAGACTGAATATGAATTTGATAGTCTTGAAGCTGGTTGAGGAGTGTCTGGGTCTTCAGTATCTTCTTCTACTTTTGTATATGGCTTTACCTTTTTAAGATGCTTAACATGAAAAACTAAAAGTAGAATCTATGCTTCTCTGATAACAGGATGCTACAATGAGGAAATATCTTGAGCATAGGAGATCACAAATCCCAGTGTATAAAGTCCAGAATTGCTTATTGGTAAATCATAAACCCCAATAAGGTCAGATGCAATTTATTTTGGTTGAACTACATGAGATGGCAATTTTTTCAGGTTAAAAAATGGTTGGTTATTGGCAACTTCAAATAGTCCCACCTCAGTAGCTTAGATCAGCCCCCATTACTGAGTTTTCCAGCTTGTGGGGCTCTGTGTTTAACGAGGGGGACATAGCAACAGCCTGCAGGAACTTAGGGTGAGGAGACAGGGTGAGGAAACAGTGAACAAAGATTCTCACACTAACTGGATGGAGTGGTGCCAGAAGAGCTCAAACAGAGGCTGTAACAATATAAAATCATTTTCTGTCTGAAGATGGTACCCAGAGAGTGGGTCTGGAAAGATGGGTTAGGTTTCCATGGAGATGAGATAGAGCTACTTCTAAAGGGATGGCCTTTATGAGCAAAGTCACAAAAGAAGGCAAGTCTAAAGGGCATTCAGTGCTCAAAACATGATGAGTGAATTAATTATTTAATACATAAATGGATCTTAGACTTTATGGAAAGACCTTGAGAAGACTCTTGATCCAGTTTTAGAACATATTAGGTGAGTGACCTTGAATGCATTTCTTAAGTCTCTAAGTCTCAGTTTCCTCACCCAGAAGTGCCTCACATGATTCTTAATAAGTGTTAAATAAAATGAAATAAATAGACTTTTTTATGGTAGGTGTAGAAATGCCAAGACCAGGAACAGATCCAATGCTGAAACTCAACAGAGAACTTGAGATGAGTTCAAATTCAAGCTAAAAAGACATTGTGGAGCTATGTTGTATCAAAATCATACTCAGGGTGCAGGAGAACTTTTTTTGACTCTTCAATATTTAGCAAAAAGATTTTTTTTGTTTTGTTTTTGTAAAAGTGCATGGGTGTCTCTTTAGAAATGAGTTCTACTCCCACACCTGCAGTCTAATGGGCTGAACACTAAGGTGTCTCAGCTCGAATGGCCAAGCAGTAGGCATGTGTCCCAAATGAGACCAATTAGATACTGCCCCAGAGTGGCTGTGCAACTTTAGGAAAGCCACTTGGCCTCTCTGGGCATCACTCCTCTGCCTTCTATTTTGGAGATAATGAATCCTATCTGCATCTTTCCCAGAGTTACCAGCAGACATACTGAGAAAGGATACAGGCAAACCTTTGTTCTGTAAAAGCACATCCCAAGGATGTCAAAAAAACAGTGACAGAAATCTCTAAAAGTGGCTTCCAGGGACATGATGTTGAGAAGGATCCTGAGGCTGAATCTGGGTTCATCAAGAAAGAAGGTTTCTGACTGACTAGTGATGTCTGCTCTGGGCAGAGAAGCACAGAGAAGTGACTCACTTGTTCATCTACTTGGTATTTCTTCTGTGTCCTCTCAGTTCTTTGTATGAAAGACAGATGATTTACTTCCCTATAGGAAGTCACATTCTTTCAGGGAAAGATTTCTTGCTTCCAGAACTTATGCAGTGGTGCATGAGGTTGTTGAATTGGTTTAAATGGAACATCTTCTAAGCGGCATGTTTTGAAAAAAAAAAAAAAATGGAAATCTCATCTTTATTCGGCAGCAAAGAGTCGCCTTGTGCATCCAATAACTTAACCAGTTCTGAGGACTGTTATGAGGATTAAATGAGTTAATAAGCAAGTAGTGCTTAAAATAGAGCCCCACCCAGAGCAAGAACTAAATAAATATCAGCTGTAACAAGATCTTATTGTGTTTGAGGCATTGTTCTTACAGCTGTCTGGGTGTTTCTTCCAAGATCCTATGGAACATAAAATATTAAGCTCCAGATCAGGCTCTCCTGTGGTTTTACACAGGGTATGTATGTACTAAGACACTTCAGTTGTGCCTGACTCTTTGCAACCCTATGGATTATAACCTGCCAGGCTCCTCTGTCCATGGGATTCTCCAGGCAAGAATATTGGAGTGGGTTGCCATGCCCTCCTCCAGATCTTTCCGACCCCCCAGTGATCAAAACTGGGTCCCCCGAGTCTCCTGCATTGGCAGGTGGTTTCTTTATCATTAGAACCACCTGGGAAGCCCTTTACACGGGGGAGTTTATACCCATTTCCTGAGGTCCTGAGAAGTAGAGCCTCCCTCTAAAGTTTTATCGAAGAATCTCTACTTTCTCCTCTAAGATACTGAGTAAATCTTCAGAAATCCCTGCATGTGTGGACTCTATTCTTCTTTCAAAACCAGTACACAACAGGGGAAAAGTGTAACTTGGAGAAGGAAATTCCTTAAAAACATCCTGGAGTGTTTCTATCTTGTACATCTGAAGCACAACCCAGGCCAAACTGGATCTTATTGGACCATTGGTCTCTGCAGGTTAAACTTTAGAGAACCATGGGAAGAGTGGGCTTAGAGGAGGCCCATGGGGCAGGCTGGTACTGAGAACTTTTGGGCAAATCATCAGTTCAGTTATCTGATCATGTGGCCAGTTGAACTGGAGAATGCTGCCCAGGCCCAGTGTTAAGCTGAGGGCCATGTCCCTCCTTGAAAGAGAAGCATGGATGCCTACGGGCTGATGGTTGGTCCAGGAATGCACAGATGGCCTTAGCCCAGAAAGGACCCCAGGCAGAGTGGCAGGGACTGTTCACACCCCAGACTCTCTGGGACCCCACCTGCTCCGTGATAGTTTTCTTGTGAACATTTGACTCAAGAGAGGGCTTACCCCTTGAAGGCTGGGTCACCAACCCCCAGCAAAGGTGCCCATCTCAGGTGAAGTGGGTATCCTCATGCTACACTTCAGAAAACAGACCCAAGAGAGGGAAGGGCTCGCCCACAGCACACAGGACTAAGTGGCAGAGAGAAGGAAAGGAGAAGGCCTCACTTCGGTGTCCTGTGATCAGCGGTCACTGGTGGCACTTAGAAGTCCTCTGCAGGACCAGCCTACCCATGGGAGCCCAGTTAACAAGGTGAACAGTCTTATAGAACCACCTCACCTTTCTGCTCGCAGATTCTGGTGTCTCCAAACCAGCAAGCTAGAACGTGTGGACATTTTTCATTTATTAAAGCAAGTCGCTCACAGTGTTTTCATCTTCTCCCGAGACGATCCTGGCAATGCCACATTGAGCGAGGGGTCCTTTTGGCTCCATCTTACACCCTCTTGTCAACCAAGTCCCTTTCCTTTTCCAATCAACCCAAAGCCCATCCCAAATAGCATCCTTACTTCAGATGGGCCCCTGGAAAACATGAATAGTATAAACTGAAATTCCAGTCCTGCTAGTATCTGTGCCCTGCTTATGTGGCCCAAACTCTTAACAGCGAGCATCCTCGGGTCTGATCTGATGGGAGACACTTAGGACCACTCTTCAGATCCCAGCTGGAGAATACGACCCAGACACCTTCATTCTCATCCAATACAACCAGAAGCTGATCATTTCATCCACAGAAAATCTGCCAGCTAATGATGGCTTGAGCCTATTTGTCCTCTGGCCTCACAATAAGCCTTGATAGCCAGTACTGTCAGGCACGAGGTTGGGAGGCATGGCACATGACACCCTGGTGGTGCCTTAGAGTCCTCACGCCTTTTGGTTTTTATAACAACCTATGGAGGTAGAGTTCACTATGCCTACTTATGGATAGGTTAACTGAGTCTCGGGTATGTTCAGGCATTTGACCAAGGTATCAACTGTGTTAAGTGGAAGAGCCTGGGACTCTGCCAGCCCCCTCCCCCCTGCCTGGGTGCTTTCACCTCTTCCCCTGCAGAGGTGAGACAGGAGCTGGCGATCTCATAGGAGGGGGAGGAAACAGCATTAATGGGAGTAGGAAGGTGGAGGCTTCCAAATGGTCCTTTGTAAAGTTCTAGGCTTTGCCTTTGATATCTTTTGAGGTCCAAAAAAAGCCAGAACGCTTCTCTTTTCCTCATCCAAAATGATACACTTTTCCATGGGACCTATATTTCAAAAAAGAAACAGCGAAAGTGACAGAGAGAAGAAAAGAAAGGGAGAGTCAGACCCAGGAGGGCAAAATCCTCCATCTGAGCTTATTTTGGGACATTCGGTTGTGTAATTGGTTACACATTAGGTTAGGTAATGAACAGACCCAAAGATTCTGCTTGCTAGACAATGTCTGTCTCATGGCTTCAGTTCAACAATTTTAACATAAACCATGGACTGCTTTAATCTATTAACTATTTCTTTTCTGTTTTTTTGTTTTTTTTTTTTTAAATCTGGGATGGCAAAGCCCAACCCAACCCAACCCACATTCCAGCTTCAGCCAAAACTGCCAATTTGGTTATTGATCAGTACTCTCTGCATTTTGTTGTGCCTTCCAAGGACTCAGAAAGTTGGTGAGGGTCACAGCACAGGCACCCCCAAGAGGCCTCAGCTCTGGCCTGGTTCCCAGGGAGAGAATGGTCCTGTAGGTATGTGCCTGCCTTTCTATCCTAGTGACACCCCCGAGGATGGGGCTGCTATCTTAGAGTTGATTGCATTCTAAATGTTCAACTCATAGGCATCAACCCTGAATATTTACTGGAAGGACTGATGCTGAAGTTGAAGCTCCAATACTTTGGTCACCTGATGTGAAGCGCCAACTCATTGGAAAAGACCCTGATGCTGGGAAAGACTGAGGGCAAGAGGAGAAGAAGCGACAGAGGATGAGATGGTTGGATGGCATCACTGACTCAATGGACGTAAGTTTGAGCAACCTCTGGGAGATAGTGAAGGACAGGGAAGCCTGGCCTGCTGCAGTTCATGGGGTCACAAAGAGTCAGACATGACTGAGTTACTGAACAACAATATAACCACTTTAAGAATTTACATGCACAAAGTGAAGGGCTTCCAAGAGCAAGAAATAGTTATAGAACAATAAAAAAAAAAACAAAACAACACCCCTTGTTGTTTATAGCCCACTGATGTTTTAAAAACAAATGGATAATCAGAAGAAAAGTGAGGATTTTATGTCAGATCTCTGTGCTATGAGACTAGATAACTCCCAAATTTTTCAGACTGTCATATCTGACTATCCTGTTAGGTGAAACATACATTCAAATAATTCTGCTCATTGGAAGAGCAAATGTCCTTTCACTTCCCACTGGTCTGTTATTCTCCTTGCCTTGTGGTGTGGTCCACGATGGGCATTGTGCTAAGGTCCCTTGGGCAGCCACCTTCTCTTTTCTCTCTGTGGTGACCTCCATGTCATAGATATTTGACTGGTGTCTGCTGATTACATAAATGGATGAATGCATCAACCATAGGGTGGGGCCTGGGGATGGCTGACCCAGTTTTTAATTCTGTATTGTATCCAAAGCCATAGTTACTATGACGGGATTTTACAAATTATGGTGCAGTTTTTGACAATTGCATTGTATAAAATTATATGACTAGTCATGCCATGGTCTGAGAGAGGATTTGGACTTGGCTGTTTTCTTTACTCTGATCATCAGGAAAATTTCCACTCCTTGAGTGTGGTCCTGAGGACAATTTAAGAACCTCTGAGCTCTGTACATTTGCTAATTCCAAGTGTCCAAAGTGGTGGTGACAGTACCTTTATCAGTTGCACTTCCGATGTGGCTGCAGTCTGTGTGGTGGGTGTTCCCTCTAAGAGACTCAGAACCAGGATGACAGACCCCCACCATACACCTGAAATGGACACAACATGGCAAATCAACTGTACTTCAATTAAAGAAAAGAAGAAAGTCCAAACCAAGACTTCTGATCAGGTTCAACATAATGATGATTACTTGGAAGGCATGAATTAAAATTTGAAATCAATATTAGATTTTAATCAAATCATCTGAGAGTTATATGCTATAGAATCATTCCCACAGAGAATTTATAGATATCTTCCCCTTTCATTGCCTTGGTTTTCTCATCTTTAGAAGCTGAAAAATGGTCCCTTCTCAACTACTAGAATTTGGGGGAGAGTTAATAGAATCGCCCACTGTTGTACAGATAATGGTGCCACGCTGGAAGTGGAGCCACAAGATCCTTTTTAGGTCCAGTACTTTCCCCCAAGCCAGTGATCCACAGATGAGGGAGCAGTGATTCAGAGGAACAGTTCTCTCTTCTCCAAGGTAGACATCAGAGCAATTGCAAGTAAGGGTTTGGGAGGAATGAGCTGAAAAACGCTAGTCATTCTATCACTCTGGCAGACAAGATACCAGTGACAGCCACCCCCTGTGGTCCCCAGTCCACCCACAGCTCAGATGGTTGGTGAGGGGAGGGGAGAGGGAGAAGAATGCAGACCTGGCAGAGTGAGATGGCTCAGGAAGCAGTGCCAGGGCTCGAGGACGGACAGGACATGGTGCCCCGCTGTGGGTTCTGGGCATCGGAGCCACAGGGCAGCATTTTGTTACAATCCCTTGGTTGCTCAGTCATTAGCTTGTCCTTTTGGTATTTCCTAGACCATTTCAAACTTTCATTCTGAAACAGAGACTAAACTTTTGATTACTATTTGAGTGAAAGAGACCAGCTTTCCCATCATTTTTAGAACTTGAATTAAAAACAACAAATGATCTTGAGGACAACTCTCCCTCATACCCCCTCCCCAACACATATGTGGAAATTCTAGAATCTTGGGATTATCCTGAAATCTGGAGTTTTCCAATTTCAGCAAGAGAATTCATCTAAAAGGAAAATCGTATGCCAAACCCTGATATGCGGAACAGTTAAAGGTGAGACTGTTCTAATGAAAGCAGGGATAGAGGCTGAATATCCAGCCCCTCACCACTGCCTCATTCCCCCAGATGTGTCCCCTGAGTCTCTGAGGTCCTCTGGCAGCATTCTTTCTTAGATCTCTCTATCTTTCCTCTATCCTCATGGCTGGATGTGAAAATTTCCATTATGGTAAAGACATAATATAGAAAGAATCTGAATTCCTGAGTAACAACCTGGAAGAAACTTCCCACCAGAGCTATCTAACTCAAACTGGATTTTGAGCAAGAAATGAACTTTGGTTAGTGTTTGTGTTCTCACCCAGGTAGCAAGTCCCCTGAAAACAGGGACCTTATCTATGATGGACACGGCTTTGATTAGCCAGGATAATTCATGCTAGCTTCTAAAACAAATAAACCACCCCCCCAAGTCATTGGTTGAACATGGTAAGAAAATTATCCCCCACTGCTACCTCCTTATCACACAGTCATTGCTGTTTACATGGAGAATTGCAAAGGTCTCCTAACTAGTGTTCTCAGCACTGAAGCAAAATGGTCCCTTGAAGCCTGGAGTGAGTCCACTGTCTCTCCTCTGCCAGAGTTCTCCTCTCACTCAGGGAAAAATCCTATGTGGCCCCATTCCCTGGCTCACGGACACCTCTCATTCAGCTTCCACACTACTGTCCTCTTTGCTCTTTCCGAAACAAGTCAAAAGAACCCTGTCTCAATGCCTTTGTACTTTCTTAGGAGACCTGGGATCAATCCCTGGTTCAGGAAGATCCTTTGGAGAAGGGAATGGCTACAACTCCAGTACTCTTACCTGGAGAACTACAGTCAATGGGATCACAGATAGTCATTCACATAACAACTAACAGTGATCTTCCTCCTAGAACACTCCTCCCCCAGATACTGTCATAGAGCACACTCTTGATTCATTCCAATCTCTGCTGCAGTGTCCCTTGTCAGAAAGGTCTGCACTGAACCCAGTATATAGGAGCCCTCCCTTTCTCAGCCCTCCCATCCTCTTCCTGCTGTGATGTTGCCCAATCTCCACTCTTCACTCCACCACAAGCTGCGTGAGAGCAGAGACCTGTGTGTTCATTTGCAGGGCAGGAATAGAGACACAGACATAGAAAACAGATGTGTGGACATGGAGGGGTGGGAGTGGGATGAACTGGGAGATTAAGATTGACATATATACACAACCGTGTGTAAAATAGTGGGAGGCTGCTGGATAGCACAGGGAGCTCGGCTCGGTGCCCTGTGATGACCTAGAGGGGTGGGATTTCAGGGTGGGCTTGGAGAGAGGTCCAAGAGGGAGGGGATAAATATTTATACATGGCTGATTCACTTCATTGTACAGCAGAAACTAGCATGACATTGTAAAGAAAATATACTCCTTTAAAAAATAATAAGCACGTGCTGAATGAAGGAAAAATCAAATGAGGAATATACAATCATAAAGACATAGAAGCTCTTAAAGACAGAATCGTGGTATAAGAGAGCCTATAATTAAAAATAAAACCTCTCTTGCAGTGGGGGTCGGAGGAAGCTTCACTGGGGTATCTGAGCCTGTGGCCACCATTTAGACTTTGACAAATGGCTCTAGAGCTCTCTAAGACCTCAGGGTGTGCGGGTCTCTTGCGAGGCATGAACTTGCTAGAGGGGATAGAAATCTGTACCAGCTTTGCCTCCAACTGACTGAGTTTGCACAGCACAGTGGCACTGTCTTTCTAGCCTTTATAAAGGAGTAATTCTTTCCTCATGTGAAAAAGATAACTGTTAAGGGCTTGCCACAGAGCTCCTGGTATCCTCAAGATGAGAAGTCTTCTCACCCAGCTCCGCTGCAGAATCCGCATCCTAGGGAGGCAACCTCTTTTGCCCCATGAACCTCCATCCCTTTCCTAGTTGAGGCTGAGAAACTAGGAGGGGGCCCTAGTTTCCACTGCAGCAGAGATTGGAATAGATGAGTTGCGCCCATCTGATTTTCTGCTTTGGGAATATAAAGTCAAAAACATGAAAATTGCTGAGCGTATGGACTTCCCTGGTGGCTCAGATGGTAAAGAATATGCCTGTGATGCAGGAGACCCAGGTTCGATCCCTGGTTGGGGAAGATCTCCTGGAGAAGGAAATGGCAACCCACTCCAGTGGGTTTCCCATTCTTGCCAGGGAAATCTGAGGGACAGAGAAGCCTGGCAGGCTACAGTCCATAGGGTTGCAAGAGTCGGACACAACTGAGTGACCAACACTCTACTATAAAATGGTTCAGAGGGAGAGTTCTGAGGTGGATAAACTTTTAAAGCAATTTTTGCTGCTAATTATAATTGAAATCAGTGTCTTCAGGGGGATATGTATGGGTTCCCAAAGGCTCTGAAGAGACTGAGGGAGGTCATGTGGGGAAGGGGAAGCAGCACCACGTGAGTTCTCTGCCATCTGGACCGAGAGAGGAGTCAAGGGAACACTTGGGGGTGACCACACCACACAGGGTTTACCTGAGGCTGGCCTGCGTGTGCACGCACAACCTCCTGCTTTTTCAACCCCACACTGAGGAGTAAAACTTGTGCCAATGAGTAAACGGTCATGCATCTTGGCCCTCCTGCAGGGAGGTCTGGGGAAAGTTTGGGAGACTCCCTGGGAATGGTATCATGAGGAAGAACCTGAGGATGAGTGGCTGTGTTAAAGATAAACTTTATACCCCTAGTCACCCTCTGTCCTCTTGGTGAACATCATGATTTACCTGCCCTGGCAAGAGCCATGTCCGGGTAGTGAAGTGTTCTCTGTTCAGGCCCTGGGTGAGCTGACCTGGAAGACAGTTATGTGGGTTCTTTTTCTCACTGGGGAATTGAGCCCTGCAAGGAGGCAGGACGTGGGGCCAAAAGGAAAGAACTAAGATTCCTACAGTGGTGAACTCCAGAGGGTTAGCTGGGGTCCCAGCAGGCCAAAGGTAGAGATTGATGAAGGAATAAATGAGAACATAGACTGGGACGGGCGGCAACCATTCAATGACCGTGATGATGATGCTAATAATTTTAAATGATTAAAGCATTTTGTTTTGATTCCTGGAAGCATGGCTCCAAAGTTTGTTCTCTTATCTCTACATGGTATTGTTCTCAGTATAAAGGGGAAAAAAAAAAAAAAAAAACAACACCAGGAAGTAGATATGCAGAAAATAACAATCATACTAGTTCTAGCTAATCTTTATTGAGTAGTCATCACATGGCAGGAAGTCTTATAAGTAATCCTGTCAACAATCCTAGCATTATTATCAAAGACAGAAAAAAGAAGTGGGGAAGGAAAGGAGGGAGAGAGAGTGGGAGGAAGGAAGGACTTACTCATGGTTACACAACTAATAAATAGAAAACTCAAAATTCAAACCAGGCAGTCTGCCCCCTTAAGGGTGTTCTCAACAGTATGAAATCGTCAGCCAGTATCTTGCTCTTTCTCGCTTTGTTCTCTGCAACACAACGTAGTGCTGTGCATCCGACTTGGACCTTGGAGCCTACCTCCACAGACTCCTGCTGAAGGCCACGGGTCCCCTTGCTCCCAGCTCTTGTGGCTCCTGATTTTGTCTTTTTCTGGGCTTTATTCTGACACCTCTCAAATGTCAAGTGTGAATTTGCAGCTCCAGGCTCAAAAACCAGAAGTACCTCATTTCTCAATATTACTCCAATCAAAGATATTAGGCCCTTAATTCTTGATCACTTCATTCAATAGGAATGCACCATTTCAGTTTTTTTTTTTTTAAATTTGGCCACACCATGCAGCATGCAGGGATCTTCATTCCCTTACCAGGGATCGAACCCTTGGCCCTTGCATTGGAAGAGTGGAGTCCCCATTTCAGGCATTTTTATACAGCTCTTTGATACTTATCCCACCTCTTCATGGTCAGACAAACCTCTGAAATGTTATGCAAAGCAAAGCATCCCAGGAAAGGGCCTTCTTTCTTCCCTCAGTAACAGTTACCCCCAGTTTGCCCATGGTCCACCGCTGCATGGTACCTTGATTACTGTTACTTCATCTACTCCTGTGCTCCGTTGCCAAGTCTGGGAACCATAAGGACTTGGCTGTATCCCCACCAGGTGCCCCATGAAGTCATCCCCTTTAAGGTCTTATCAGCTTCAGGCACTGCCAACAAGCAAAGGGGTCACGCTGGCCACTTGAGGACTACCAACTTCTGTCCTCTTTCCAGACTGAGGGACACTCTCTCTCTCCCTAGCTGCTTTCCAGGGTCTTCATCTACCTTAAGGAACCCCCACTCCGGGCACAGTCCTCATGACTTGAGCTTGCATAAAACAAAGGAAGAGGGATTACCCACAGCTTTAAACCTGCACGTATACCCGAAAAGGGAAAGACAAAGTGCTTAGTTTGCTTTTGGAAGTGAAGTGCAGTGGGGAGAGAAAAGTGAAAAGAACAGAATTTAGTTCCCATCCCAATTGGATGCCCAGTAAACCTCTGTTTCTGGTGCGTTTGGGTGGGGTTCTGTTCATTGAGAACAAAACATCAAGGAAGTATGGTTTCAAGGAATCTCCTCTTTCTTCTTTAGACCCTTCCTCCCACCTCCTCCTTTTGGATCTCTAAGACATATCATGGCCTAATGCTGCCCCTGCCATTCCGCTGACTTGTGCATTCACCCGTCACCTTCTACCAGCACACCTGCATGTTGCAGAAGAGAATCCACAGGGATCAATGATACATGTAATTCAATGGTTTGTCTGGTCTGGGGGGCTTCCCAGGTGGCTCTGTGGTAAAGAATCTGCCTGCCAATTCAGGAGCCACAGGGGACACGGGTTCAATCCCTGGATTGGGAAGATCCCCTGGAAAAGAAAATGGCAACCCACTCCAGTATTCTTGCCCGGAGAATCCCATGGGCAGAGGAGTCTCCTGGGCTTCAGGCTACAGAGTTGCAAAGAGTTGTATATTATTGAAGCGATTTAGCGCACATTTGGCCTGGGGCTCCTGGAGGGAAGAGCAGGTTGGGTGTCAGACTCCTTTTTGCTTCTTCAGATTACATCAGAGCATTGTTTCTGTCTGTCTGGGGGGCGGGAAGGAATCTACAGAATTCTCTTTTCATCCAAAGCAGTGGAAAGCTGGGTGACACCCTCTGGCTCAAGTGTGACTGGAGATCTGCCTGGAATCTCCTGTGGTGTGGATGCACCATGACCTGGCTGGCCTCAGGGCTCCTGGCAACCTGCCAGCCCTGGATGGACTGCTGCTCAACCCTAAATAACCCCGCTCAGTGCCATCTGACACAGAGAGCATTTCCCTGATGAATTACCCATACACGGATAATCCAATACATCTTTGTCTTTCTACCTGCAGTTGAAGAGCCCTGCAAAGCATCCCAGGTAACAGCACAGATTATATCAAGATACAGAACCATTGGGAGGATGGACAGCTCAGCACAGCCCTCTGGGGCCTCGCTGACATACCCAGGCAGTTCTCGTGGCCAGGCTAAGACTTTGGGGGACATGCTGATCACCAATTCCAATACCCAGGTGAGCTGCAAGGCAATGGCAAAGCATCAAGGTGGTGGGAAGAAGAGAAATGAGGAAATAAATCAGCTTCCTTCAGTGTAATGAAAGACCTTGCTTCCCCCAAATTCTCCTGTCTCGGAAAAGGGCAGAATGAGGGTCTACCCTGTGTGTACCCCAACCCCCAGATAGCAGGGGATGCTTCGTCCCCCTTCCCTGACAGAGTGCTATCACAAACCGAGAACCAGATGGCTGCCTTTATATTTCTTTTTTTTTTTTCTTTCTTCTTCTTTTTTTTTTTACTGCAATACTAAAGCCACCATAAAAAAGCAAAGTTGAACAGACAGAGCTAATAATATAATCATTCAAAACACCTGCAAACAGTGCAGATGGGCAATTTCTGTCTGCAGAATCATCGGTGAAAGACCGCCTCCCCATATGGGCAGCTCCAGAAGCTCAGCATTGCCCAGGCTCTGTCCCTTACCTTAAGAAAACCTGCACAGAGCATATGCATGCTTTTTATAGTCGAGCTGAAGGATCGGTGGCTGATTATTTATGTCCTTCTGGTATGTCTTGGAGCTGGGCAACCTGCGAAGGGTCTGTCCACTCTGGTGCCCCAGGTGTAGAGGGGCCCAGGGGAGGCCAGGAACCCGGGTGCAGCCACGCGTTCAGCCTGGCCACAAACAATGGCTATTGTCTGAGAATGGATCCATCACCATCCATCGCCACCATCTACCTGCTTCCTTGAAATAAACAATCCTCAAAAGCCAACAGCCCTGCTTTCCATTTCTCACTGAAAGCACAAAATGTGAATCTGTAGAGAGAGAAACATTTTACAATGCAAAGCTTCATTTGGATCTCTGTTGGAGCAGGTTCCTCAGTCTGCCACTCCTAGTCTCTTGCAATGGAACTCATTTCCCAGGAATAAAGTGAGACATCGGGAGCCTGTGAAGAAGGCAGGCCACCCTTCACCCAGGAGGTCATCCTTCAACCTTAGTGATCAGCCCCTACCCCAGCCCCACCTGTTTGACAGGAAAGATTTTCCCAAGGCTGCAGAGGCACGGCTGGTCTCCCCACGTGGACCTGTGCAGGGAGCATGGGGGCCTCTCTCACTGCTCCTCTCGTCCCTGAGTTGGCCCTGTGCCTCACAGTGCACAGATCCCTGTTGAGAAGTATGGATAGATGGATGGGTGGGTGGACGAGAGTGAAAGTAAACCTTGCACAGAGCCTGTCTTCTTTCAGGCAAGCGGAGCAATGGCTGATTTATCTTGAGTGTCAGGCACTGTGTTGGGCACACATGGGACCAAGAAATGAAAGAGGTTGGCTCTCCATCCTCAGAGAATTCACAGGTCATGTTGGGGAGATGGGGGGAGCATGTTCGAATGATATAAGATAGAAAGGTTCCTCTGTTCATGGAATTCTCCAGGCAAGAATACTGGAGAGGGTAACCACTCCCTTCTCCAGGGGATCTTCCCGACACAGTGATTGAACCTGGGTCTCCTGCACTGCAGGCAGATTCTTCACTGTCTGAGCCACCAGGAAGTCCATGTAAGACAAAACCGGTGCCCAAAGAGAAGGTCATACACCATCACTGGAGGGCTTAGAGGAAGGAGAGTTCAAAACCAGAATCTAGTTGAGAAAGTCAGAGGCTTTCTGAAGGAAGAAACATATGACATTTTTCTTCCTAAATAGGTGTGAATCCATTCACTTCTCTCCATTATCACTTCTACCATCAAAGTCCAAATTATCATTGTCCTCATCTCTTCTGGAGGCTATTCACATCAATTCTTCTTTCCTTCTCCCCCAGTCCACTCTGCAGGCAGAGTGATCATTTTAGACCATAACCTAAGCATGTCAGTCCCATCCTGGGCTTAAAATTTAAAAGTAGTTTCTTGTTACTCAAATCAAATAAGTATTCAAATCCTCATTCTGAAGAATTATTTATGATACTTTGGGCGGCAAGTGATAGAGTAACAGAATTAGCTTAAAATGACTCAAACAACAAGAGCATTTATGATCTTCCATAAAGAACTGGTTAATTTAGTGGTTTGGTAATGTCATCAAGGATGTAGCATCCTTCCAGCTTTCCTGGCATCCTCTACATTGGCTTTTCGCTGGGGGATGGTCCCCCAGGGCCCAAGATGTCTGCAGGAAGGCACTCGGAGTATCACATTCACACACAGCAGTGCCCAAAGCCAGAGGACAGAATATCCCTTTTCCTTGTCCTTTATAAAGTCCAGGAAAGATTTCTGAAAGCCTCTCCACCCACTCCTGCCTCTCTACTAGCAGACTCCACTCACATCCCATTGGCCAGAATCATGTCCCCTGTCAGCCCTGAAACCAATCAAGGTAAGAAGAATGGTGTTTCCATTGGTTACACTAATGAAGCTTCATCTCCTGGAGTTGAGGGTGACTCTTACCTCAGTGAAATTAAGGTTTTATTAGCAAGAAAGAAGGGACATTAGGGGCATGTGACATTTCAGCAGTCTGCCACCAATATCTGTCTGCCCCATGTGCTTCCAGGGCCCAGCAGGTATGACCCTTGGAGTCCTCCGGCTTCCTTCTGGTCCACCCTCCCTGTGGTCCATAAGCCTTCCTACCCCACACACTGAGGTGCAGATGATCCTTGCTATTGGCCTGGAGGAAGTATCCCCAGCTTGTGGAATCATTGCCACCGAGGACACTATTCCTTGAGGGTTGGTAGACCTTTGTAAAACCATGTAGGCGCATTTGCTAGCTCTATGTATGTATGCATGCATGCATGAATGCTCAGTTGCTCAGTCGTGTCCGACTCTTCATGACCCCAGGGACTATAGCCTACTAGGCTCCTCTGTCCATGGGATTCTCCAGGCACGAATACTGGAGTGGGTTGCTATCTCCTTCTCCAGGGTATCTTCTTCCCGACCCAGGGATCAAGCCCAAGTCTCCTGTGTCTCCTTCATTGGCAGGCAGATTCTTAACCACTGAGCTTCCTGGGAAGGCCCAGTATGTATGTGTGTGTGCATATATGTGTGCGCAGATATTTAACCATTTTCCTTTTCTTTTGTTCAGTCCGTTTTTAAGATATTTTATTGAGGTATAAATTATATATTGTGACATGCAGGTTCTAAGTATACAATTTGATAGATTTTGACAAATGCATACACCCACATAACCCACATCCCCATGAAGATATAGAATATTTTCATCACTATGGAAAAATCCCTCATGTAGATCTCTCCCTAAAGAGCCAATGCTCCTCACTCTCTTCCCAGACAATAACTGCTATCACTTCTTTCATCACAAGCTAGTTTTGCTTCTTGTAGAACATCATCTTAAAAAATCACAGAGTATGCATTATTTTGTGTCTGGCTTCTTTCACTCAAAATAATTTTTGTTGAGATTTATCTGTGTTACTGGTTTATCAGTGGTTCATTCTTTTTCTTGCTAGGTAAAGTTGCACTGTATGAATACACATAATTTGTTTATCCATTTCTCTCTTGATAGATACTTATGTTATCTCAGTTTGGGGCTGTTATTAGGTACTTCTGGTATACAACTGGTGTAAACATTGGTGTACAACTCTTAGAATAATTACTTCGAAGTATAATTGCTTAGTCCTATGATAGGCCCATGATTAACTTTATAAAAAAAAAAAAGCTGCCAAAGAGTTTTCTAAAGTAGTTTTAGCATTTTACATTCCACCAACAATATAAGAGAGTTCTTTTGTTCCACATCCTCGCCAGCATCTGATGTTTTGGGAATTTTAATTTTAGCCATTCTGCTGTGTATGAAATGATATTTTATTGTTGTATTGATTTGCATTTCATCAGAGATACTAATATTGAGCACTCTTCATGTGACTATTGGCAACCATGTCTCCTCATTTGAAGTGTCTGTTCAAATCTTTTGCCTTTTTAAAAAATTAAGCTGTCTTCTTATATAATGATAGTTAGCTATTTGTGTATTCCTCATACAAATCCTTTGACAGATATCTGTCTATCTATATCTATCTATTTATAGATACAGATATAAATACATAGTAAAGATTTTCTCCCCATCTTGAGTCAGTTTTCAGAAGTCTTTTTCTAAAAAAATATTTTTTGTCTGTTTTCAAATTTAGAGCCGTGAAATTTCCAAGTATTTTCTATTTTTTTACATCTCTACAATATCTGTAGTTGTGGCTCCTTTTTCAGGCCTAAAATTATTTGTACTTGATCTTTTTTTGCCTTGCTCGGTCTTGCCAGAGGTTTGCCTATTTTTATAATCTTCTCAAAAAAACAGAAAAGATTTGATTATTTTTATCATTTCTTTGTTTTCTGTTTCATTAATCTTTTCTCTTACCTTTATTGCTTATTTTTCTATATTCTTTGATTTGCTCTACTTTTTTTTTTTTTTTTTAATTTTCAGTATGTTCCAGAATTCTTTCTCTACCACAAGTTTTTAAGAGTATATATTTTGCTCTGGCTTAGTATGTAACATTTTCATTTTTGTTCAACTTTAAATATTGTCAAATTTCCATTTTTACTTTTTTTGACTCATGATTTATTTAGAAACATATATTTTCCCCCTAAAACTGTGGGTTTTTTTTTTAACTTATATTTGTTACTAATTTTTAAAATGGTTCCTTTATAGTCAGAGAATGTTGCGTCTATGATATTTAACACTTTGGCATCTTCTGAGACAAACTTCATGAACTGGAATATTGTCATTTGGGTTAGTATTTCACATACGCTTGAAAATAACAAGTTCTATTTTTGTTGGTTTTAGGACTCTCTGTATATATGACCATGAGCATATCATACTAGCTCTGTTTAAATGCTCTACATCCTTAATGTTTTTTGTTGCTTTCTTTACAATTATTGGGATTGCATCAAATAGCTTAGTACGATTATACATTCATCAATGCTTTATAAGTAATATTTTGCTTATTTATTTTATATTGTTTGGAGCAGTGTCTAGGATATGACAGCTGCCCAACCATGGAAGACCTTAGAGATCTTTGGCCCATGGGAGGTTGAATTTGAGGACAAGCCCTCTTGCTGGAGATGAGTCAGCTGGTACCAGCTGGATCAGTAAATGGGCAAGAAGGGAGGAACCTCTGTGATCAGTGGTTAGATTAGATTTCTGGTCTCTACACACCATTTGCATTTAAATATACACTTAGCCTTGTGTTAATATGATTGATGGTTCTCTGGCTAGCTCAACGCCTGTTACATAATAGGTTTAAGTATAAATATATATGTATATATATACACACATATATATAAATTTAAGTCTCTCTATATAGACAGAGAATAGAAAAGGAAGAATAAATGGATTAATGGATCTTAAGGCAGAAGATGGTGCGCATAGGCAAAGAACACTGCCTTTGATTGCAACTTGGAGCTCGGTCATTTTGGCTTGCTCAGTGTCACATGTACATCTGACAGCAGCTTTCTCTCTCTCTCTCTTTTTTTTTTTTTTTTTCTTTTTGGGGGTAAGGAGTTGGGAGATATCTTCTCTTATCTGTCCACACAGTTTTCATTCAACTTTCCTCATCTTTTCCCTCTAGGAATGAATGCAGAATCTAGTCCTATTCAGTCAGACCATGGTCCCCCTAGGGTTGCTGTTGCAGGAAGAGCAGATGACCTGAACTAGATCAAGGTAACCTAACACTTGCCTTTTGTTGGAGCTAAGGAGGAAAACATTTTCCCAGTTGGAGTTGATAGACTTGGAGCATGTCATTCTGGATTCTCCAGGGGACACCTACGGAGGACATCCTGCCTGAGAGTGAAGCCCACGGGCAAGGAGAACAGAGAGGAGGACACTCTGGATCCTAGTGACTTTGTTGATGACTCTGTCTGAGGGCATCCCTGGAACTTCCCAGTGAAGTGAACCAACAGATTCCCTTTCCTTCGAGGTGAGTTTGAGTTATGATTCTGTTTATGAAAGAGCCTTGATGAGGGATCTTTCACAAGACTAGTTCCCCAGGGTCATAGAGCACACAGGAATCTCTTTTCTTAAAGACTGGAAGTCCTGTGCCCTCACTTGTATCCATCCCCACCTCAGCTGCAGGGACACAGTGCTTGGCTTGTTTTAGTTAAAACCTTTCCCATTATTTCTAAACATGGTCCCAGACTCACACCTGCCAACTACAGAGGTGTAACCTGGACACATTTGTGTTTTCTTGGTCAAGTCTACAAAACTCTATGGCACCCCCATTCTATTTCTTACCCAAGGTGAAATGCAAATGAAGAGGAGTGGGTAGGGGGGTTGGATAATAAATGGTTCCCTTATCCAAAGATTCAAAGTTTGTTGCAAAGTATGATCATCTAAACTACTGAAACCACACTATATTTTACATTCCTTAAATAGCCAGTTGATTAAGGAGGACCCAGAGCCAGGTAAGGCTTCCCTGGTGGCTCAGATGATAAAGAATCTGCCTGCAATGTGGGACACCTGGGTTCAATCCCTGAGTCGGGAAGAACCCCTGGAGAAGAGAATGGCTGCCCACTCCAGTATTCTTGCCTGGAGAATTCCATGGACAGAGGAGACTGGTGGGCTACAGTCCGTGGTGTTGCAAAAGAGCCAGACACAACTTAGCAACTGACTACAACAGAGAGGACCATTGAATAAAAGCAGTTCACTCCCTCAGTGGATGGTATATCCCCTCAGCACTACCAGTTCCCAATCAGGAACAGGCTTCCACTGTCAGCCCTGTGACTCTGCCTGCAGGCCCTCACTGGCCACAGGAGCATGGCAGCCCCTCAGTCAGGCCTGATGTACTGGGCAAGGTATGTGCCTCCTGTGTCTCAAAGGACAAGTGATAGTTGACAGTAAGCACCCCAGCTTCCTTGACTTTCAGATGGGACCACCTTGAGGTGTGTTCATAGTTTTCTGGAGTCCTCAGTTGCCCACTGACATATCTTACACATTGACACTCTCTACATTGGTTCCATCCCTCCCCAATTTTGCCTCCTCTTTCCCACACTGGATCTTCCCAGCATCATCTCTCAATTAAGTGACTTGCACTTAAATTCTTGTTTCAGGGTCTGCTTTTGGGGAAACTCAACCTGCTTTCATGATTTAATCACTAAGTTGTGTCCTACTCTTGCAAGCCATGGACTGTAGCCCGCCAGGCCTCCTCTGCCCGTGGGATTTCCCAGGCAATAATACTGGAGTGGTTTGCCATTTTCTTCTCCAGGAGATCTTCCTGACGTAGGGACTGAACCTGCATCTCTTGCATTGCCTGCATTGGCAGGTGGATTCCTTACCACTAAACCACCAGAGAAAGCCCTTTGGGCAACACCCAATTCATTTGCTTATGACCACTCATTTTTTTAGCAGTGTATTTCCTGACTCTGGTACTGTCTCTCCCTTGCTTCCTTGGAAAGTGTGGCATGGTTCTCAAATCCATGAATAACTTCTGCTGCTCTCTGCCCTACTGCTTGTTGGTTGGCTGCTTTGGATCAGCAGGGAAACAGAAATATGAAAACACCAATACATGGTCCCCACAACAAAAGCAGATCATTCAGACTCCTGTTTTATATTTGTCCCACCACAAACCCCGAATATGAGCTGTTAAGATCTTTGACGTTTATCCCTTTTTCTTACTAACTTTTAAATTGCAAAAGTGCTAGTACCTTATATAAAATTTAACAAATACATGTAAGCAAGGGAAGAAAGATTTTTAGAAATTCAATAATATTAAAATTGATGGTGGGAGGAGGAATGTATTCTGTCCTTAGATAAAGATAGGAAAAAGGACTCTCTTGCCACTTCACAACATATTCTACTCAAGTCTTAGCCAGGAAAATTAGACTAAAAAGGAAAGAAAAGCACCAAGATTTGAAAGGAGAAAGCAAAAATTTTTCTATTGGTATACAGAAACAGTTAAGGAATACACACACATAAACACACACATACACCTATTAGGACTGATAAATGAGTTCAGCAAAGTTGTAGGATATAAGATCAATATACAAAAAACAATTTAATCTCTATACACTGGCAATAAACAGTCTAAAAATGAAATTAAGAAAATAATTTCATTTTCAATAACATCAGAAATAATAAATTACTTAGAAAGAAACTAAACAAAAAGATACAAAGTTTGTATAATGGAAAGTACAAAACATTGTTGAAAAATCAGAGAAAATATAAATAAAGGCAAAGATATCCCATGATCATGGATAAGAAGACTTAATACTGTCCAAATTAGTCTTCAGATTTGATAAAATCCCTTTCATAATGCAGTCACATTTTTGTAGAAATTGCAGAAATTTATGATCAAGAATAGCCAAAATAATCTTAGAAAAGAACTCACATATCTCATAACTTACTACAAGATTACCTATTTCATAACTTATTACAAAGGGCAGATATCAAGAGAGTGTGGTAGTCGCATAGGATATAGAGACGACAGTCCAATAAATAAATCCTTGTATATATATATGCAACAATTCCATTGAGTTTTGACAAGGGTGCCAAGACCATTCAATAAAGAAAGATTTGTCATTTCAACAAATGGTGTTAGAACAACTGTATATTCACATGCGGAAGAAAGAAACTGTATCCCTACCTCACACTTATATGTAAAAAATAACTCAACATTGGTAATAAATTTAAATGTAAAAGCTAAATCTATAAAGTTCTTAGGAGAAAACACGCAATAATTTTTGTGATTTGTATTAGGAAATGTTCTCAGATGCAACACCCAAAGCACACAGCCTAAGTCACTTGGTCATGTCCGACTCTTTGTGACCCCATGGATTGCAGCCCTCCAGACTCCTCTGTCCATAGGATTCTCCAGTCAAGAATACTAGGAATGGGTTGCCATGCCCTCCTCCAAGGAACCTTCTCACCCTAGGGATCGAACTCCGGTCTCCCGCCTTGCAGGCAGATTCTTTACTATCTGAGCCACCAGGGAAGCAAGGATAAAAAAGAAAAATAAATAAATAAATTGGATTTTGTCAAAGTAAAATTTCTGTGTTACAAATTATATAATCAAGAAAGTGAAAAGGTAACACACAGAATGAGGGAAAAGATATAAGTGACTTATATCAAAAAGAGAAGCTCAAAAGAATTCATACAACTTAATAACAAACTTAATAATAAAAAGGTGAATAGCCCAATTAAAAACTGGCCACATAATCCAAATAGATAATTTGCTAAAGAAGATACACAAAGTCCAATAAGTACATATAAAGATGTTCAACATCATTAGACTTTAAGGACCTACAAACCAAAGCTCTAAGAAACCACTTGGCATATAACACAATGAATGTATTTAAAAAGACAGACAATGCCAAGTGTTGATGAGAATGTGGAGAAATTGAAACCCTCATGCACTTCTGGTGTGAATGTAAAACTCTGCAGCCATTTTACAAAATAGTTTGGAAGTCTTCAAAAAGTTAAACATGGAATTATCATGTGACCCCACAATTTCACTCCTAGGTATATACCCAACATGTAAAAGCAGAGCTCCAACACAATGTTGTACACAAACATTCATAGCAGCATTATTCATAATAGCTACAAAAAGGAACAATCCACATCTATCAAATGATGAATAAAAGAAGTAACTGTGGTATATACAAAAATGTATTATTATAATCCAACAATAAAAAGGAATATATTACTTGATACATGCTGCAACATGTCTGAACCATGGCTGAACTGACTAACTGAAAGAAGTCAGTCCCCAAAGGCTACATCTTGATTCCACTGATCTGGAATGTCCATAACAGGCAAAACAATAAGAACAAATGTAAGTTAATGGTTCAGGTTCCCAGGACTTGTAGGAAAGTATAGTAGGGAGCAACTGTATTGCAGGATTTCTTTTTGGGGTGAAGAAAGTGATCTAAAATCAAATTGTGATGATAAGTCTCAGTTCAGTTCAGTCACTCAATCTTGCCTGACTCTGCAAACCCCTGGATTGCAGCATGTCAGGCTTCTCTGTCCATCAACAACTCCTGGAGAATGCTCAAACTCAAGTCCTTCAAGTCAGTGATGCCATCCAACCATCTCATCCTCTGTCATCCCCTTCTCCTACTGTCCTCAATCTTTCCCAGTATCAGTGTCTATTCCAATTAGTCAGTTCTTTGTATCAGGTGGCCAAAATATTGGAGCTTCCGCTTCAGCATCAGTCCTCCCAGTGAATATTCAGGACTGATTTCCTTTAGGAGTGCCTGATTTGATCTCCCTGAAGCACAAGGGACTTTCAAGAGTCTTTTCCAATACCTCTGTTCAAAAGCATCAATTCTTTGGCTCTCAGCTTTCTTTATCGTCCAACTCTCACATCCATACATGACTACTAGAAAAACTATAGCTTTGACTAGATGGACCTTTGTTGGCAAAGTAATGTCTCTGCTTTTTAATATGCTGCCTAAGTTTGTCATAACTTCTCTTCCAAGGAGTAAGCATCTTTAAATTTCATGGCTGCAGTCACCATCTGTAGTGATTTTGGAGCCCAAGAAAATAAAGTCTCTCACTGTTTCACCATCTATTTGCCATAAAGTGATGGGACCAGATGCCATGATCTTCGTTTTTTGAATGTTGAGTTTTAAGTCAGATCTTTCACTCTCCTCTTTCACTTTCATCAAGAGTCTCTTTAGATCCTCTTCACTTTCTGCTATAAGGATGGTGTCATCTGCATATCTGAGGTTATTGATATTTTTCCCGGCAATCTTGATTCCAGCTTGTGCTTCATTCAGCCTGACATTTCATACAAAGTATTCTGCATATAGATTAAATAAGCAGGGTGACAATATACAGCCTTGACATACTCCTTTCCCAGTTTGGAACCAGTCCGTTGTTCTATGTCTGGTTGCTTCTTGACCTGCAGATTTCTCCAGAGGCAAGGAAGGTGGTCTGGTATTCCCATCTCTTTAAGAATTTTCCAGTTTGTTATGACCCACACAGTCAAAGGCTTTAGTGTAGTCAATGAAGCAGAAGTAGATATTTTTATGGAATTCTCTTGCTTTTTCTATGATCCAAGAATGTTGCCAATTTGATCTCTGGTTCCTCTGCATTTTCTAAATCCAGCTTGAACATTTAGAATTTCCCTCCTACCATCTTGTTGAGATTTCTCCTTTGCCCTTGGATGTGAGGTATCTTTACTCAGGGATCCAACATTCTCCTGTCTACAGTTGTTCAGCGGCAAGTTGCAATTTTGGAGCTCTCGCAGGAGAAGATGAGTGCACGTCCTTCTACTCCACCATCTTTTCATCTTCGATGAAAATGTATAACCTGTGTATGTTCACTTTTACAGGTTGTAATGTACAGCCTTGTAAATGTACTAAAATCTGAATTGCACAGCTTAATTGTAGGAATTGTGTGATATGTGAACTTTATCTCAATAAAGCTGGTTTTAATAATTCCCACTTGCCAGAGAAAAGCACTACTGATATAGTTAGTAAGAGAAATGTTCAAGATACAAACATATATACAAATAAAAATAAGTAATACTGTATATAGCTAGTTGTAAAATTCTTTCTTTGGAGTAGTATTACATAACCATTTGTGTCATGAAATATTTTTTTATAATTCATTTTTAAGATATGCATTAATTTTATATGTGTATTCTATACTTTGTCTAAATAATCTTGGCTAAATGTTTGTTTCTTCTAATGTGTTGTTATTTTAAACAATACCATACCGAGTAACTTCTGGGCTAACTGGGTCAATGAGTAAGCATATTTTGATGACATAAAATAAAAATTCCCTTGAAGAATGCATCAAGTTTTTCTTTCAAAGTCAGTTCAATGGAGTGTCCATTTTCCCACACTGACTACAACTAATGTTAATCATTTAAGAAGTTTTGCCAATTTTATTTGGGTTATTCTTTCTGAAAATGAGTAATTATCCATACACTCCAAGTTGAGTCTGCCTAATGCAAAGAAGCAAAAGAAAGATATGGTGGAGATACATGGTGTAGAGCAACTTGCTGAGTTATTTTTCAGGAATTTGACTTACTGACCCCATACACTTACTGGTCCTGGTCAGAGAATCCAAAGCGAAGAAGTCCACATATCCACCACATTTTAAGGATGCCAATACACAAGGCCATATCTGGCCAGGTTGAACCATCTGCCCCCAAACCTCATGCATTGTGTCTTGATGATCTAGGAACAAGGATGCTTGAATTTTTCTGTGCATATGGTTCTACCTCCAGACTCATGTGTTTCTGGAGAGTGGGGACCATGAACCATTCTTTGATTCATAAACTCAACCAAACAGTACCTGGCATAAGGAATTTACACACAAAAATAAAATTTTCTGAATGCTATACAGTAGCATTGGATCCTGGAACAGGAAAAGGGCATTAGAGGGAAAAGTGATGAAATCCAAATAAAGTTTGGATTAGTTAATAGTAATTCATCAATGTTTCAACAAGTCTACCATAATTATGCCAAAACATCAACATTAAGGGAAACTGGGTAAAAGGACTCTTTGCAACTTTTCTGTAAATCCAAAATTATTTCAAATTTTTGCAAAAAACTTCACAAGTAAAAAATAAAAACAATAAATAAGTCTTTTATCCATAAATGTCAACCATTAATTCACTCATTTATTCACCTCAAGGAGGGCATGACAGCCCACTCCAGTATTCTTGCCTGGAGAATCCCCATGGACAGAGGAGCCTGATGGGTTACAGTCCATGGGGTCGCAAAGAATTGGACATGAATGAGCGACAAAACACATTCACCTATCAAGTGAGCTCAGCTAATTCTAAAACTGAAGGAGGACAGTTGGCAGGACAACCTGCCAGAAGGGTGCAACATACTCCCATCAGTAACAGGATCATTTGGACATACGCAATTTAAAAACCTCCACCTTGACCCTGTAACTGAACTATATATCTTAGAGGTTAGAGAAGACAAGGCTACAGCTTTTATTTAGAGTTCCTGAGTTAGTTCAGTATGTTCATTGTATTGATGGGAAAACGGAACTCACAGAGAGAACAGAATTGTCTTCATTATTTTTCCAATCATTTTTAAGTGACCTTAAAGAGGTATTTCCTCACCATGTTTATGCCAGTGTTTTTCTTCCAACTTGAGTGTTGACACTTTTGAGTCCACAGGACCCAGGGGACTTCTTGCATGCTTTTTGGCTCTTTTCTCCTGGGTAGGCCCATTCAGAAGGAGGCTTGGTCCTACCACGTCTCCTTCATCTATCAAGGCCACTCCGAGTAACTCTTGGAGAGATTGTTTCCTAATTGGAGATTACAGCTTTTAACAATGTTTTCTGAAAGAGAAAGAAGAGGGTCTTTGAGGCTCTTCAGTGGCTTCCTGCCATGCCGTTGTGTTATTGCTAAGTATCCTTCTGCCCTCTCAAAGTCTTCTGAATTTTTCTAAAAAGCAACAATAATTTGAATAATTACAAAACTGAAAATATTTTTTTCTGTGTATTCTGTTTTCCTCCAAGCAAGAGCTGTGCTTTCATCTGATACATAAAAGAGCAATGGTTCTCTGATGAACGAAGACACGTGGAATATCTAATTAACATTAAAATATTGTCTCTCATCATTAGCTTCATTCGCACTGAAAGTGTCAGTTCTCGAGAAAGCAGTGCAGAGGCGGTGACCTAATCTCACTTAAAAAAAGAAAAAAAAACAGGCAAATTAAAGTAAAAAGGACAATGTGTTTTACTTATAGGACAGTGGCTTGCTAAGCCCACTGCCTGGAGATGGCTTCCCTGCCTCAAGGCCCTGAACAATTTCTGACACTCAACCCCATCTTAAATGTGTCTACCACCATCCCTTTGTGTTTCTATCATCTCTGGATCTCTACAGAAGGACCTGACAATCTCAGGGTGTCTAGGGCTGTTACGTGAAGCTGTTTGACTCAAGCCAGTGGCAGAGAAACTGAGGACCTCATTAAGACAGAAGCAATCCAGCTGCGATGTTCACCTTCATGGAGCCTCAAAAAACAGTCCCAGGTGAGCTAACAGGAGTCACAGAAGACTAAATAAATTAACAGCCTTCCAGAAAAGGATTAGAATGTCTCAGTGAATGTTTTATCACAAGAGAGGTGCAAAACAGTCTGGAATGGAGTCCCATAATAAGTAAGAATATATTTAAGATTTTGGAACTCCAAGGGGCCAGGAGATGCTGCATTCTCCATGACCACATGGTTCCCATGGATGCCAGCCTGTTGAGTGGCATCCATGTTCTTCCTGCGTGTCCCTCTGTTGCCCTGAAAAACCAATAATGTTCTATTTAAATTGCCTCTGGTTGGTCCTTTAGCTGACCACAGAAACATTAGCAGACCCAACTAAAATCCACTAAGCAAAACCATGCAGCTGAGCCCTAAGTTCATGAAAAATTACAAATAGTTGGGTTTTTTAAAGGACTTAATTTTGGAGTGGTCATGCCTCAAAAGCAAATGGATATATAAATCAGTACCTAAGAGTGGGGCTATACTGAAACAAATCCCTGAAAACAGGTAGCATCAGCTTCAGAACTTGGTAGAGAATAAGGCTGGAAAAGCAGCAATGAAACCCTTAACTCAAGCTTATGTTGCTAATGGTCCAGAAATTGTTAAAAACTGATTCCCGTGGTAACGTAGGGAATAAAAATTAACTTGCTTTTGACATTGAAAAACTGATTTGCAGCAAGAGTTTTTAAAGTGTTGACTGATTACATCTAGTTGTATATGGTAAGATAGTGAAAAAAAAGAGTCAAACACTAGCCACTTTGCAATCAGAACATAGACAGAATATAGAAAGGCAAGAACTTGCAGAATTAGAAAAATAAAATTGTTTTTTTCTCCCTAGACCTTCCAGTTGGGTAAAGATTCAAAATAAAATGAGGAGTTTTATTTTATGAGGTAAGGTGAAGGAAGCACATCCCATCAGATTTCTTCCACTGACTGCAAGTGTGAAATCTATACAAAATGCACAAAACAGCTCTTTCACGACTTTGAAAGTAAATAGTATTATGCATATTGGGAAAAAGACTAACATTCAAAATATCATCAAGTGGGTGAATGGTACCAAAACAAAAAGTCCACCTTTTGTGTCACTGGAGTTCCAGAAGAAGAAGAGAAAGAGGTAAAAGCTGAAAAGGTATTCATAGAAATAATGCCTGAAAAACTCCTACATTTGATGACAAACATAACCATAGATTCAAAAAGCTAAGCAAATTCCAAATAGGGTAAACCCAAAGAAATTCATGCCAAAACATATTATAACCAACCCTCTGAAAATTAAAGACAGAACAAAAATGTTGAAACCAGTTAGAGGAAAAACAATGCATTACCTATAGAGGAAAAGTGCTTCCCTAGTGGCTCAGATGGTAAAGAATCTACCTGTAATTCAGGAGACCTGGGTTCAATCCCTGAGTCAGGAAGAACCCCCTGGAGAAAGAAATGGTAACCCACTCCAGTATTCTTGCCTAGAGAATTCCATGGACAGAATCCATGGAGTCACGAAAAGTCAGACACAACTGAGCAACTAATACATCAATAGGGGGAAAAGCCTCAAATGATAACAACTTATTATCAGAAACCATCAAGATCAGAAGGAAATGACACAATATTTTTCAAGAACTGAAATAAAATATTTGTTAAACCAGACTTCTAAATCCAGTGAGAATATCTTTTAGGAATGCAGAGACAATAAAACATTCCCAAATGAAGGAAAAGTAAGAGAATTTGTTGCCAGCAAACTTATCCTGAAAGAATGGCTAAGGAAGTTCTCTAAAAAGAAAAGAGATAACAAAAGAAAGAACTTTGAAATATCAGGAAGGAAGAAAGAAGATGATAAGGGCAAAAACACAGGTCAACACAAAATTTACATCTCTTGTGTTCTTTAAATAACGCTTTATCATTGAAGAAAAAAATAGCCTAATGTGATTTTTAATATATATAAAGAATATGTAAGATAATTTTATTACAAATGGATAGGGTAAAGGGATGTAAAAGGAGGTAAAATTTCTTGAATTAATTTGAAATGGTAAAGTGTAGTCATCAGTAGACTTGGATATGTATGTAACCAACACAACTACTAAAAAGGCTAATCAAAGATACACTCAACAAAAGAGTGACCAGTAGTATGGAGGAGTAGGAAGACCCTGAGCTTACTTCCTCCAGTGGATGCTCCAAAACTACAACTATTTACAAAGCAATTATTTACAAGAAGGACTGGAAGACTAGCAAAAAGATATACAACTGTAAGATATAAAGAAGGAGACACAATGAGATGGGTAGGAGGGGTGGCAATGTGGTACATTCCAGACCCACACCCCTAAGCGGGCGATCCATAAACAGAAGGAAGTTACAATAATTATGATAATTACAGAAGTTCTTCCCAAGAAGCAAGGGGTCCAAGCCCCACATAGGCATCCTCAGCCCAGGGGTCCTGGAGTGGAAAAACAAGCCCCCAGAAAAATTGATTTTGAAGGCTAGTGGAACTTCCTTTCAGGAAAGTCGGAAGAAGACTATGGAAAATAGTGGGACCTGGCCTTATTCATCAGAAGCCCCAGAACATAGTCCTACACACCAGTGTACTGGCACTAGGCCCAGGATCCCCTGGTCCCTGAAACCAAAAATTCTGTACCCAAATCCACCCATCAGGAGGCAGGCACCAGCCCCAGGATGCTGTGTGCCCCATTCCATATATCAGTGGGTACCAGTACCACCACAGCCTCCCAGTCTGCCATGTCAGGATACAGCCCACCTACAAGAAGGTCAACACCAACCCCAAAGATCTCCCACGAGCAGACCAACACCAGCCCTGGCACACCTTGAGCCTCTCATCCAGCTGCACCAGGATTTGGCCCCATACACTAGTGAGCTGACACCAGCTCCACCAGGACTCCCAGAACCCTGTAGCCAGAGGCCCCATGTCCTGCCTCTATCTACCAGCAGGTCAACATCAGCCCTAGGATCCCCCAGGACACCAACCTCATGAACCAGCAGGCCAATACCAGTTCTAAGACTCTAGACCCCTCAGAAAACTGACCTTGGACACAGACCCACAGACCAGAAGGCCAACACCAATTTTGAAAGAACTCAGACTCCACAGACAGTTCTGTAAAAAAAAACAGGTTCTGCCCTCTAATAAGTTAATGCCACATCTGGGATGCCCAGCCCTGCAACCACCTACCTTAAAAGGTAGCTCCACCCACAAGTGGGCCAGCACAAGTTCTGAGGTTCCTTGAGTTCTACAGCAAGCTGCTTGCCCACCAACAGTCAGAAACCTTCACAGAAGGCAGGCCTGGAAGGCAGCCAGACTGGAGGTCACCTGTAGTAGTAAGTCCACTACATCAGAAGGACCCATGCAGCCTACATGGGAAGACCCCCTAGAGCATGTAGCTCTGGTGATTGGAGAGAAGTATGCTTCTGGGGCATATAGGGCACCTTCTAAAGGTCACTTCTCCAAGGTCAAGAAACAATCAACATACCAAATATACAGGAATAAAAACAGCAAATTAGAGGAATATATTCCAAATGAAGGAACATGATAAAGTCCCCCCAAAATGAATTAAGTAACATTGAGATAAGTGATCTATCTACCCAGCAAAGAATTCAAGATAATGATCATAAAGATGTTCAAAAACTTTAGGAGAGGAATGGATGAACAAGATTAAACTAAGAGTTAGAAAATATAAAGAACCAAACAGAGATGAAAATTACAATAACTAAAACAAACAAACAAAAATACTCTGGAAGAAATCAGCACTAGAGTAGATAATACAGAGAAATGCATCGGTGAGCTGAAAGATAACATAGTGGAAATCACTGAAACAGTAAAAAATAATAATAAAAAGAAATGAGAAATTAAGAGGCCTCAGTAACAATGTCAAGTATATTAACATTCACATTAGAGGAGTCCCAGAAGGAGAAGAGAGAGAGAAAGGGTCAGAGAACATATCTGAAGACATAAGAATTGAAAACTTCCCCAACCTGGAAGGGAAATAGATATCCAAATCCAGGAAACATAGAGAGTCTCAACCAGAATCAAGTCATAGAGGGCTACACCAAAAAATTAATTATAATTTAATTATAATTAAAGTAGCAAAAATTAAAGATAAAGAGAGAATATTAAAAAAACCTCCAGGGAAACAGGGTTTCAACAAGCTACATACAAGGGAACTCTCATGAGTCTATTAGCCGATTTTTCAGCAGAAACTTTGCAGGCCAGAAGAGAGTGGCATCATGATGAAAGGGAGAAACCTACAAGAATAATCTACCCAGTAAGATTTTCATTTAGATTTGATGGAGAGATCAAAAGACACATGTATACCAATGTTCACTGTAGCTCTATTTACAATAGCTAGGACATGGAAGCAACTTAGAAGTCCACTGACAAATGAATGGATAAAGAAGTAGTGGCACATATATACAGTGGAATATTAGTCATAAAAAGGAATGTATTTGAGTCAGTTCTAATGAGGTAGATGAACTTTGAGTCTATTATGTAAAATAAGTCAGAAAGAGAAAAACAAATGTATATTATTGTATATATATGGAATCTAGAAAGGTGATACTGACAAACCTATCTGCATGGCAGCAATGGAGACACAGACATAGAAAACAGACTTGTGGACAAAGTAGCGGAAAGAGAGGGAGGGATGAATTGAAACATATACATTACAATATGTAAAATAGATACCCAGTGAAAATTTGGCTGTATGATGCAGGGAGCTCAAATCTGGGAATCTGTGACAATCTAGAGGGGTGGCATGGTAGGAGGTGGGAGGGAGGTTCAAGAGAGAGGGACATATGTATACCTATGACTGATTCATGTTTATGTATAGCAGAAACTAACACAATATTGTAAAGCAACTATCCTTCAATTAAAAATAAAATTTAAAAAATGTTTTGTAAACAATACTAAGAGCTCACCACCACCAAACCAGCTTTACAAGATATGTTAAAGGGACTTCTCTAAGTAAAAAGGACAACTGGAAATATAAAAATTACAAAAGAAAAAAGTCTCATTGGTAAATATAAATGTACAGTAAAGACTATAAATTAACCATATATGAAGTTATTAGGAAGGTTAAAAGATAAAGTAGTAAAATCATCTATATCAACAATAAGTAGTTAAAGAATACACAAAAACATGTAAAATATGAAGTTGAAAGCAGTTAACTGGGAGGAGGAGGGTTGAATAAAAATGCAGCGTTGTTACAATGCATTTAACCTTAAGGGAGAGCAGAAGTCAATGAAATCAGAAAGCAAAAAGAAGTAAAGACTGATGCTACAGAAATATAAAGGATCATAAAAGATTAATTACTACAAACAATTATATTCCAATAAAATAGCCTAGAAAAAATATTTGCATGCATGTGTGTTAAGTCATGTCCAATTCTTTGTGAGTCTATGGACTGTAGCCTGTCAGGTTCCTCTGTGCATGGGATTTTCTAGGCAAGAATACTGGAGGGAATTACCATTTCCTCCTCCAGAGATCTTCCTAATCCAAGGATCAAACCCATGTCTCCTGAATTTCCTGCATTGCAGGAGGATTCTTTACCACTGAGCCAATGGGAAAGTCCTAGAAAAAAATGTTCAAACTCATAGAAAAGTACAATCTCTCAAAACTGAGCCACAAAGAAATTAAAAAATGTGAAGAGATGATTTATCAGTAATGAAATTGAATTAGTAATAACAACAACAAAACCTCCCCCAAACAAAAGTCCAGGACCAGATGGCTTCACAGTTGAATTTTACCAAACATTTAGAGAAGAGCTGACACCTATTTTCTTAAACTATTCCAAAATATGCAGAGGAAGGAATGCTTCCAAATTCATCCTATGAGGCCAGCATCACCCTGGTACTAAAACCAAACAAAGATATGACAAAAAAAGAAAATTAAAGGCCAATGTCACTGAAGAATATAGATGCAAAAATCCTCAACATAATACTAGCAAACTGAATTGAGCAATGGATTAAAAGGATTATAAATCATGATTAAGTGGGATTTATCCCAAGAATGCAAGAATGGTCCAATATCACAAATCAATCAACATGATATACCATATTAACACATAGAAGAAGAAAAATCACATGATCATCCCAAAGGATCATATATAACAAGTCTGCAGCTAACATTGTACTCAGCTATGAAAAGGGGAACGTATTGCTTCTATATTAGGAACAAGGCATGGATGGCCATCCTTGCCACTTTTATTCAACATAGAATTGAAGTTCCCAACCACAATAATCAAACAAGAAAAAGAAATTCAAATTGAAAGAAAAGAATCAAAATTGTCAGTTTGCAGATGACATGATATTATACATAAAAAGTCCTGAAGATGACACACACACACACACAAACACACAAGCTACTAGAACTCATCATTGAAATCAGTAAAGTTTCAGGACACAAATTTAATAAACAGAAATACATTGCATTTCTATACACTAAGAAATACCACAAAGAGAATTTAAGGAAACAATCCCATTTAACATCACATCAAGATGAATAAAATATCTAGAAGCAAATTTAATTAAAGAGGCAAAAGATCTGTACATAGAAATCTATAAGACACTGATAAAATACATTGAAGTTGACATACACAGATGGAAAGATATACCATGTTCATGAACTGGAAGAATTACCATCTACTTCTGCTTCATTGCAGAATCTGCCTGCAATGCAGGAGACCACGGGTTCTATTTCTGGGTTGGAAAGATCATCTGGAGAAGGAAATGGCAACCCATTCCACTATTCTCACAAGGAGAATCCCACGGACAGAAGAGCCTGGCAGGCTACCGCCCATGGTATCCCAAGAGTCAGACCCAACTTAGTGACTAAACCATCTGCCTCATTGACTACACTAAAGTCTTTGACTGTGTGGGTCACTAACAAACTGTGGAAAATTCTTAAAGAGATGGGAATGCCAGACCACTTGACCTGCCTCCTGAGAAATCTGTATGCAGGTCAAGAAGCAACAGTTAGAACTGGATGTGAAACAACAGAATGTTTCCAAATTGGGAAAGGAATATGTTAAGGCTGTATATTGTCACTGTGCTTATTTAACTTATATGCAGAGTACCTCATACTAAATGCTGGGCTGGATGAAGCACAAGCTGTATTCAAGACTGCCAGGAGAAATATAAATAACCGCAGATACGCAAATGACACCATCCTTATGACAGAAAATGAAGAGGAGCTAAACAACCTCTTGATGAAAGGGAAAGAAGAGAGTGAAAAAGCTGGCTTAAAACTCAACATTCAAAAAATGAAGATCATGTCATCCAGTCCCATCACCTCATGGCAAATAGATGGGAAAACAATGGAAACAATGACAGACTTTATCTTCTTGGGCTTGAAAATCACTGTAGATGGTGACTGCAACCATGAAATTAAAAGATGTTTACTCCTTGGAAGAAAAGCTATGCCCAACTAGACAGAATATTGAAAAGCAAAGACGTTACTTTACTGACAAAGGCTCGAGTAGTCAAAGCTATGGTAGTTCAGTAGTCATGTACAGATGTGAGAGTTGGACCATAAAGAAAGCTGAGTGCCAAAGAATCGATGGCTTTTGAACTGTGGTGTTGGAAAAGCCTTGTGAGAGTCCCTTGGACTGCAAGGAGATCCAACCAGTCAATCCTAAAGGAAATCAGTCCTGAATATTCTTTGGAAGGACTGATGCTGAAGCTAAAGCTCCAATACTCTGACCACCTGATGTGAGAACTGACTCATTGGAAAAGACCCTGATGGTGGGAAAAATTGAGGGCAGGAGGAGAAGGGGATGACAGAGGATGAGATGGTTGAATGGCATCACCGACTTGATGGGCAAGAATTTGAGCAAGCTCTGAGAGTTGGTGATGGACAGGGACGCCTGGCATGCTGCCTTCCCAGGGGTCACAAAGAGTTGTACACAACTGAGCTACTGAACTCAACTGAACTGAACATTGTTAAAATTACCATATTATCCAAGGCATTATACAGTGCAATTATACAGTGCAATTCCTATCAAAATGCTAATGGCATTTATCACAAAACTGGAATAAATAATTCTAAACTTTGTATGGAAATACAAATACCCCAAATAACCAAAAAAGTCTTGAGAAAGGACAAAGCTTGAAGTATTACACTTCTTCATTTCAAATTATCAAAGCCACAGTACATAAAGAGTATGATACTGGCACCAAAACAGACACAGAGATCAATGAAATAGAATAGAGCCATCAGAAATCAACCCACACTTATATGGGCAATTAATCTATGACAAGGAACTAAGCATATACAGTGAAGATAAGACAGTCTCTTCAAGACTGCTTTTGCTGTTCAGGGTCTTTTGTGTTTTAATGTAGAGCCTAACATTCTTTGTTCTAGTTCTGTGAAAAATTCTAAGTTGGAGAAAACAGTTTCCCTGACTCCACACTATACTACAAACCTGCAGTAATCCAAAAGTATGGTACTGAAACAAAAACAGTAATATAGATCAGTGGAACAGAATAGAAAGTTCAGAGATAAACCCACACTCAAAGGGGCACCTAATCTATGACAAAGGAGGCAAGAATATAGAATGGAGAAGATGGTATCTTCAATAAGTGGTGCTGGGAAAACTGGACAACTATATGCAAAAGAATGAAATTATATTACCTATCAGCATATACAAAAACAAACTCAAAATGGATTGAAGACCTAAATGTAAGGTTGAACACTATGAGATCCTTAAAGGAAAATATAGACAGAACACTCTTCGACATAATTCATAGCAAGGTCTTTTCCAACTCACCTCCTAGAGTAATGAAAGTAAAAGCAAAAATCAATAAATGGGATCTGATTAAACTTAAAAGCTTTTGCATAGCAGAGGAAACTATAAACAAAATGAAAAGACAATGCTCAGAATGGAAGAAATATTAGCAATTTAAACAACTGACAAAGTATTAATCTGTAAAACATAAAAACGGTTCTTGCAACTCAAAAAAAAAAAAAAAAAAAAAAAACCAACAAAGCCCAAACAACCCAATCAAAGAATGGGTAGAAGACCTAAATAGACATTTCTCCAAAGAAGACATAAGAAAGTATTAGAGAAATATAAATCAAAACTATAATGAGGTATCATCTCACACCAGTCAGAATGGCTGTCAGCAACAAATCTACAAACAATAAATGCTGGAGGGGATATGGAAAAATGGAAAACCTTCTTGGCTATTGGTGGGAATGTAAATAGGTATAGCGACTGGAGAATAGTACAAAGGTTCCTTAAAAAACTAAAGTTAGAGCTATCATGTGGTCCAGAAATCCCACCCCTAGGCATACATCCAGAGAAAACATAATTTAAAAGGATGCATGCTCACTGATGTTCATTGCAGCACCATTTACAATAGCTAGGACATGGAAGCAACCTAAATGACAATCCACAGGTGAAAAGATAAAGAAGATGCAGTGCATATTATACAGTGGAATATTATTCAGCCATAAAGGAATGAAATGGAGTCATTTGTTGAGATGTGGATGGACCTAGATATTGTCATACAGAGCGAAGTAAGTCAAAAGAGAAATCAAATATCACATAATGCCACTTATATATGGAATCTAGAAAAAGGGTGGAGATGAACTTATTTGAAAAAGCCATGTATGACAAACCCAGAGCAAACATTATCCCTAATGGCAAAAAAAAAAAAAAAAAAAAAAAAAGAAAGCATTTACTCTAAAATCAGGAACAAATAAGGGTGCCCACTCTCACCACTACTATTCAGCATAGTCTTAGAGATCCTAGCCACAGCAATCAGAGAAGAAAAAGAAATACAGAAACACAGATTGGAAAAGAAGTAACACTCATTGTTTGCCGATGACATGATCCTCTACATAGAAAACCCTAAAGATGCCACCACAAAATTACTAGAGCTAATCAATGAATATAATAAAGTCACAGGATATAAAATTGATACACAGAAATCCCTTCTATTTCTATGATAACAATGAAAAATCAAAAAGATAGCAGCCATAAAGTCTACAAGCAATAAATGCTGGAGAGGGTGTGGAGAAAAGGGAACCCTCTTGCACTTTTGGTGGGAATGCAAACTAGTACAGCCACTATGGAAAACAGTGTGGAGATTTCTTAAAAAACTGGAAATAGAACTGCCATATGACCCAGCAATCCCACTTCTAGGCATACACACTGAGGAATCCAGATCTGAAAGAGACACGTGCACCCCAATGTTCATTGCAGCACTGTTTATAATAGCCAGGACATGGAAGCAACCCAGATGCCCATCAGCAGATGAATGGATGAGGAAGCTGTGGTACATATACACCATGGAATATTACTCAGCCGTTAAAAAGAATTCATTTGAATCAGTTCTAATGAGATGGATGAAACTGGAGCCCATTATACAGAGTGAAGTAAGCCAGAAAGATAAAGATCATTACAGTATACTAACACATATATACGGAATTTAGATAGATGGTGGCGATAACCCTATATGCAAAACAGAAAAAGAGACACAGAAGTACAGAACAGACTTTTGAACTCTGGGGGAGAACGTGAGGGTGGGATGTTTTGAAAGAACAGCATGTATATTATCTATGGTGAAACGGACCACCAGCCCAGGTGGGATACATGAGTCAGGTGCTCGGGCCTGGTGCACTGGGAGGACCCTGAGGAGTCGGGTGGGGAGGGAGGTGGGAGGGGGGATCGGGATGGGGAATACGTGTAACTATATGGCTGATTCATGTCAATGTATGACAAAACCCACTGAAATGTTGTAAAGTGATTGGCCTCCAACTAATAAAATAATATTTAAAAAAAAAAAAAAAAGAAAAATCAAAAAGAGAAATTAAGGGAAAAAATCCCATTCACCATTACAATGAAAAGAAAAAAATACTTAGGAATAAATTTATCTAAAGAAACCCAAAGACTGCTATACATAAAACTATAAAACACTGATGAAAGAAATCAAAGATAACACAAATATGCCATGTTCTTGAATTGGAAGAATCAATATAGAGAAAATGAGTATACTATCCAAAGCAATCTATAGATTCAATGCACTCCCTATCAAACTACCAGCAGTATTTTTCACAGAACTAGAACAAATAATTTCACAATTGTTATGGAAACACAAAAGACCCCAAACAGCCAAAGCAATCTTGAGAGACAAGATTGGAACTGGAGGAATCAACCTTCCTGACTTCAGACTATGCTACAAAACTTCAGTCATCAAGACAATATGGTACTGGCACAAAGACAGAAGAACAAAATAGAAAGTCCAGAGATAAATGCACACACCTATGAACAGCTTACATTTGACAATGGAGGTAAAGACATACAATGAAAAAAGATGGTCTCTTCAACAAGTGGTGCTAGGAAAACTAGTCAACTACATATAAAAGAATGAAACTAGAATACTGTCTTACACCATCCACAAAAATAAACTCAAAATGGATTAAGTACCTAGATGCAAAACCAAAAACTATGAAACATAGGCAGAACATTCTCCAAAATAACTCACAACAAGATTCTTTATGATCTACTTCCCAGTATAATGGTAATAAAAGTATATGGGACCTAATTAAACTCCAAAGCTTTTGCACAATGAAGGAAACTATAAGCAAGGTGAAAAGACAGCACTCAGAATGAGAAAAGATAATAGCAAAGGAAGCAACTGACAAAGAATTAATCTCCAAAATATACAAGTGGCTCAATACCAGAAAAATGAACAACCCAATAGAAAATTAGGCAAAAGACCTAAACAGACATTTACCCAAAGAAGACCTACAGATGGCTAGTAAGCACATGAAAAGATGCTCAACATCACTCATTATTCAGTTCAGTTGCTCAGTCATGTCCAACTCCTCACCACCCCATGGACTGCAGTATTCCAGGTTTCCCTGTCCATCACCAACTCCTGGAGTTTGCTCAAACTCGTATCCATCAAGTTGGTGATGCCATCCAACCATCTCATCCTCTGTTATCCTTCTCCTGCCTTCAATCTTTCCCAGCATCAGGGTCTTTTCCAATGAGTCAGTTCTTTGCATCAGGTGGCCAAAGTATTGGAGTTTCATCTTCAGAATTAATCTTTCCAGTGAATATTCAGGACTGATTTCCTTTAGGATTGACTAATTTGATCTCCTTGCAGTCCAAGGGACTCTCACAAGGTTTCTCCAACAATGCACTTCAGAAGCATCAATTCTTCTGGGGTCAGATTTCTTTATGGTCCAACTCTCACATCCATACATGACTACTGGAAAATCCATAACTTTGACTAGATGGACATTTGTTGGTAATGTCTCTGCTTTTTAATATGTTGTCTAGGTTGGTCATAGCTTTTGTTCCAAGGAGCAAGCATCTTCTAATTTCATGGCTGCAGATACCATCTGCAGTGATTTTGGAGCCCAAAAAAAACAAAGTCTGTCACTGTTGCCCCATCTATTTGCCATGAAGTGATGGGACTGGATGCCATGAACTTCATTTTCTGAATATTGAGTTTTAAGTCAACTTTTTCACTCTCCTCTTTCACTTTCATCAAGAGGCTCCTTAGTTCTTCTTTGCTTTCTGCCATAAGGGTGGTGTCATCTGCATATCTGAGGTTATTGTTATTTCTCCTGGCAATCTTGATTCCAGCCTGTGCTTCATCCAGCCCAGCATTTCACATGATATACTCTGCATATAAGTTAAATAAAAAGGGTAACAATATACAGCCTTAATGTACTCCTTTCATAATTTGGAAGCAGTCTATTGTTCCACGTCTGGTTCTAACTGTTGCTTCTTGACCTGTATACGGATTTCTCAGGAGGCTTGTAAGGTGGTCTTGTATTCCCGTCTCTTGAAGAATTTTCCACAGTTTGTTATGATCCACAGTATTATTAACTTAATTACAGACTTTGTCCAAATGTCACAGAACTTTATGCTAGTGTCCATTATTCGTTTTTACATCTTATTCAAGATTCCACATTATGGTTGGTTACATTAAGCAACTTTCACCTGCATACAACAAGTTCTGATAAATTCTCTTATCATTTTTATTCTGTTACAAATATTTTCTAATTTTCCTTGTTATCAATTTTTCGATAAACCCATCATTCAAAGCATACATTTAATCTTCAAGTACATGGGTTTTTAAATGTATCTTTGATATTAATTTCTCATTTGATATTAACCTCTTATTTAAATGCTTTCTTCTCTGTAATAATCCTCTGTGCTTTTCAGTCCTTTATCTTTATTAAGGCTTTCAGTGGGTAAGTCAGATATCTCGCTTGGTAAATGTCACATTGCACTTGAAAATATGTGGGTTATTTTCAAATATTTTTTGATATGGATTTCTAACATAATTCCACAGTGATAAGAGAATACACTCAATGATTTCAACACGTTTAGACCATGAAATGTTACACCTTGTTTTACATCCCTGAATGTATTCTGGTGTCTCCTGCTTTATAGTCTATGGGAACTTGAATAGAATTTGTTCCCTGTGGTTGTGTGAAAACTGTATAAATCTTAACTATGTTGAATTGGTTCATAGTGCTTTTCAGGTCTACTATATCCTTCTACCCTTCTTCTATTCATTCTATTAATTTTTGAGAATTGGATATTGAAACTCCATCTAAAAATCTTAATTTATCTACTTTAAAATAGCTGTAATATATAGTGAAACTATATGTAACTTTGTTCTAAAGAGATATTTTTAGGTAACCAAATAGAATTGTTGGACTTGAAAATTGCAAAACTGAAAATAAAAGTTTACTGGAAGGACCCAAACATATATTTGAACAGGCAGGATAATGATTCAGTAAATTTAAAGGTAGCCCAATTGAGATTATCCAAACTGAAGAACTGAAAAATAAAAAATGAATGAAGAAATGTGAATAGAGCATAAGGGATCTGTGAGACAACACCCTAATACCGATGTATACATAACGGTTCAAAATGGGAGAAGAGGAAGAGTGAGAGAAAGGAGAATAATAAATATTTGATGGCCAAAATATTCCTAAATTTGATTAAAAATATTAATCTACATATCTAAGAAGCTTAACAAACTCCGAGTAGAATAAACTTAGATATCCACGCAAAAATCATAATTGAATCATTGAAGGTCAAAGACAAAGAGAATACTGAAAGCAGCAGAGAAGAAATTCATTACATACAATGAATCCTCAAAAAGATTAACAGCAGATTTCATATCAGAAGCCACAAAGTCCAGAAGGCACTGGACTGACGTTTTCAAAATATGAAGGAAAAAAAAAACTGTTAGCCAAGAATTTTATATATATATATATATATATATATATACCCATATATATATAAGATATATATAATATTATTATCCTTCAAAAATGAAAGAGAAATTAAGATAGAGAACATCTCCTGTAGACGTGCCTATAAGATATACTTTAAGGGAATCTTCCAGGCTGAAGTGAAATGACACTCGACAGTATATTGAATATATATCAGCAATTAAAAGTAACTACTTCCATAAAAGGGGCTTCCTAGGTGGCGCAGCAGTAAAGAATCTGCCTGCCAAAGCAGGAGACTCAAGAAATGCAGGTTTAATCCCTGGATTCAGAAGATATCTTGGAGTAGGAAATGGCAACCCTCTTCAGTATTCTTGCCTGGAAAGTTCCATCGATAGAGGAGCCTATCTGATTGCAAAGAGTTGGACATGACTAAGCAAATGAGCACACACACACACATATCCGAAAAAAACCAATAATTGTGTGTGTATGTGTGTGTGTGTGTATATATATATATATATATCCATAAATGCAAATTACAACATAAATATGTTTGTGTGTACATTTTTTTCTCTTTCTTAAAAGACGACCACATAAAGCAATAATTACAAATATATGTGGTATTTACACAATGTATAAACATGTAATTTAGGACGTTAACAGCATAAAAGAGAAAGGTAATAGAGTTGTATTGCAGCAATGCAGCATCCAGTCCCATCACCTCATGGAAAATAGATGGGGGAAACAATGACAGACTTTATTGTCTTGGGCTCTAAAATCATTGCAGATGGTGACTGCAGCCATGAAATTAAAAGATGCTTGCTCCTTGCAAGAAATGCTATGACCAACCTAGACAGCATATTAAAAAGCAGAGACATTACTTTACCAACAAAGGTCCCTCTAGTCAAAGCTATGGTTTTACCAGGAGTCATGTGTGGATGTGAGAGTTGGATTATAAAGAAAGCTGAGCACTGAAGAATTGATGCTTTTGAACTGTGGTGTTGGGGAAGACTTTTCAGAGTCCCTTGGACTGCAAGGAGATCAAATCTGTCAATCCTAAAGGAAATCGGTCCTGCATATTCATTAGAAGGACTGATACTGAAGCTGAAGCTCCAATAATTTGGCCATCTGATGCAAAGAGCTGACTCATTGGAGAAGAACCTGATGCGGAGAAAGATTAAGGCAGGAGGAGAAGGGGATGACAGAGGATGAGATGGTTGAATGGCATCACCAACTCAATGGACATGAGTTTGAGCAAGCTCTGGGAGATGGTGAAGGACAGGGAAACCTGGCGTGGTGAAGTACAGGGAAACCTGGCGTGCTACAGTCCATGGGGTTGCAAAGTGTTGGACACGTCTGAGTGACTGAAAAACAACAGCAGCAACATTGTTTGCACAACAGTGAAGTTAAGTTGGTATTAATCCAAAGTAGAATTTTATTAAGATGCTAATGGCAATCCCCAAGGAAACAACTAAGAAAATAATTTTAAAACATAGTCAAAGAAATGACAAGAATAAAAAAGTGGTACAAAAGAAAAAATACATAATTAAGGCAAAATGAGACAGTAATGTCAAAATTAAGAAACCCATACAAGACATATGAAAACAAACAGCAAAATGAGAGATGTAAATCCTATTGTACCAATAATTACCTTAAATGTAAATAGATTAATTTTTAAATTTAAAGGCAGAGATAGAGAGAATAAATTTTTAAAAACATAACCAAACTGTATGCTACCTATATAAAAGACTGTTTATTACCAAAGACAAAAAAAAAATAAATAAATAAACCATGCTCTAAACCACAACCCTTATACAAAAATTGACTTAACTTTAATCATAAATTTAAGTGTAAAATTATTAAACATTTCAAAGAAAACATGAGAAAATCTTCAGGACAAAGGAGTGGGTGAACATGTTCTTAGAAATGATGTCTAAGCATGATTCATCAAAGTAAAAAAATCAATAATTTAGGCTTTAACAACATTCAAAATGTTTACTTTGTGAAAGATCCTGTTAAGAAGATGGGAAAAATAAAACACATCTTGGGAAAAATATTTTCAGACCACATATTTAACAGACTTCATATGTAGTTATATATGAAGAACTTCCAAGATTCATTAAATAAACAAATTAAAAAAAATTTTTTAAATAACCCAATTAGGAAATGGTTAAAAGACACAGAAACTTCACTGAAGATGATTTATAGATGTCATGTAAGCCAATAAAAATATGTTCTCACTAGTCATTAGGGAAATGCAAGTTAAAGTTAAGATGAACACCTGTTAGATTGGCTAAGGACACTAAGCATTCCCAAGGATGGAAAGCAACTGGAACTTTCATACACTGATAGTAGGAATACAAAACTATATAAACATGAAATGTGTAGTTTCTTATAAATGCAAGCATACCTTTCCCTATGACTCAGCAATTCCATTCATAGGTATTTACCCCAGAAAAGTTAAAAAAAACAAACAGAAACCCTACATCTACATGAAGATATATGCAGTTGTTAGAGTTCAGTTCAGTTCAGTTCAGTTTGGTTGTTCAGTCATGTCAGACTCTCTGCAACCCCATGGACTACAGCACACCAGACCTCCCTGTCCATCACCAACTCCCAGAGCCTACCCAAACTCATATCCATTGAGTGGGTGATGCCATCGAACCACCTCATCCTCTGTCATCCCCTTCTCCTCCTGCCTTCAATCTTTCCCAGTATCAGGGTCTTTTCTAATGAGTCAGTTATTTGCATCAGGTGGTCAAAGTATTGGAGCTTCAGCTTCAGCATCAGTCCTTCCAATGAGTATTCAGGACTGATTTCCTTTAGGATCAACTCATTTGATCCCCTTGAATCTTGAGAAGACTCTCAAGAGTCTTCTTCAACACTGCAGTTCAAAAACATCAATTCTTTGGCACTCAGTTTTCTTTATGGTCCAACTCTCACATCCAAAGATGACTACTGGGAAAACCATAGCTTTGAAGAGATGGACCTTTGTCAGCAAAGTAATGTCTCTGATTTTTAATATACTGTTCAGGTTGGTCATAGCTTTTCTTCTAAGGAGCAAGAATCTTTTAATTTCATGGCTGCAGTCACCATCTGCAGTGATTTTGGAGCCCAAGAAAATAAAGTCTGTCACTGTTTCCATTGTTTCCCCGTCTTTTTGTCATGAAGTTTTGGGAATGGATACCATGATCTTAGTTTTCTGAATGTTGAGTTTTAAGCCAACTTTTTCACCCTTCTATTTAACTTTCAAGAGGCTCTTTAGCTCTTCTCTGCTTTTTGCCATAAGGGTGGTGACATCTGCGGATCTGAGCTTACTGATATTTCTCCTGGCAATCTGGATTCCAGCTTGTGCTTCATCAAGCCCAGCATTTTGTATGATGTACCCTGCATATAAGTTAAATAAGCAGAGTGACAATATACAACCTCTAAGTACTCCTTTTCCAATTGGAACTAGTCTGTTTTTCCATGTCTAGTTCCAACTGTTGCTTTTTGACCTGCATACAGATTTCTCAGGAGGCAGGTAAGGTGGTCTGGTGTTCCTGTTTCTTGAAGAATTTCCCACAGTTTGTTGTGAACCACAGAGTCAAAGGCTTTGGTGTAGTCAATAAAGAAGAAGTATATGTTTTTCTGGAACTCTCTTGTTTTTTTGATGATCCAGTGGGTGTTGTCAATTTGATCTCTGGTTCCTCTGTCTTCTGTAAATCCAGTTTGAACATCTGGAAGTTCTAGTTCATGTACTGCTGAAGGCTGGCTTTCTGATTTTTGACCATTACTTTGCTAGCGTGTGAAATGAGTGCAATTGTTTGGTAGTTTGAGGATTCTTTGGCATTGCCGTTCTTTGGGATTGGAATGAAAACTGACCTTTCCAGTCCTGTGGCCACTACTGAGTTTTCCAAATTTGCTGGCATATTGAGTACAGCACTTTCACAGCATCATCTTTTAAGATTTGAAATAACTCAACTGGAATTCCATCACCTCCACTAGTTTTGTTCGTAATGATGCTTCCTAAGGCCTGCTTGACTTTGTATTTCAGGATGTCTGACTCTAGGTGAGTGGTCACACCATCGTGGTTATCTGGGTATTGAAGATGTTTTTTGTGTAGTTCGGTGTATTCCTGCCACCTCTTCTTAATATCTTCTGCTTCTGTCAGGTCCATACCGTTCCTGTCCTTTATTGAGCCCATCTTTGCATGAAATGTTCCTTTGGTATCATCTCTAATTTTCTTGAAGAGCTCTCTCAGTCAGTTCAGTTCAGTCACTTAGTCGTGTCAGACTCTTTGCAATCCCATTGACTGCAGCCCACCAGGCTTCCCTGCCCATCACCAACTCCCGGAGCCTATTCAAATTCTTGTCCATCGCATCAGTGATGCCATCCAACTATCCCATCCTCTGTTGACCCCTTCTCCTCTCACCTTCAATCTTTCCCAGCATCAGGGTATTATCCAATGAGTTGGTTCTTAACATCTGGTGGCCAAAGTATTGAAGTTTCAGCTTCAGCATCAGTCCTTACAATGAATATTCAGGACTGATTTTAGGATGGACTGGTTGGATCTCCTTGCAGTCCAAAGGACTCTCGAGAGTCTTCTCCAACACCACAGTTCAAAAGCATCAATTCTTTGGCACTCATCTTTCTTTATAGTCCAATGCTCACATCCATACATGACTGCTAGTAAAACCATGTCTTTGACTAGAGGTCTGTAGTCTTTCTCATTGAAATTTTTTCCTCTATTTCTTTCCATTGATCACTGAGGAAGGTTGTTCAAAAAATTTCTGTTCATAATTATCCCAAACTGAAAAGAACTCAAATATCTTTCAGTGGGTGAACAGTTATATAAACTGGGTTCATTCATACCTGGAATACTACTAAATAGTAATAGTGAATGCATCATTTATAGGAGCAGTATATTGAACTCATTATGCTGAGTAAGTCTAGTGTCAAAAACTTGCATTCTATATGGGGTTCCATTTGTGTGGCATTCTTAAAAGTTCAATATATAGTAATGGGAAACAGATCAGAGGTCCCCAGAGGTTAGGAGTGGGGAAAGTGTGACTCTAAAGGGACAGCACAGAGGAGTTACTAGCATAACTAGTAACCATGGGATGGTCATCTGTACTCTCAGTAATGATAATTATGCAAATCCATCCATATATTATGACTCAAAGGACTGTACATACAGTAAAAGTCATTTTTATTGTAACTAATTTTAAAAATGAATAAAATGAGCCATAAGTACAAAGATAAAATTTAGAATGTTAAATTTGTATAGACTTTCTCAACTGGGCTAAAAGGAAGCTTAAGAATATAAAAGTAAAACTCTAAACTAGAAGTGACTTCAAAAAGTGAGGTCTGTCTAGAAGCTATTTTAGTTGTGGCTTTCAACGCAGGGAATAAACAATAGTTAGCTACATAGAAAGCCCACAAAGTTTTAAAGCCAACTGAACTGGCAAATCCTCGCCTGTGTAATAAAAAGACTGAGATTTCTTTTTAAATTTTAAAGACTCCTGTGCCTCCAACTTCTTAAGGTCAAAAAGAAGGCTAAGAAAGCAACTTGCTGCCAAGGCAGACAACCAAAGAGGATGACCATCCAGAGCCAAACATTCTGGAGTGTGAAGTCAAGTGGGCCTTAGGAAGCACTGCTACGAACAAAGCTAGTGGAAGTGATGGAATTCCAGCTGAGCTATTTCAGATCCTAAAAGTTGATGCTGTTAAAATGCTGCACTCAATATGCCAGCAAATTTGGAAAACTCAGCAGTGGCCACAGAACTGGAAATGTCAGTTTTTATTATAATCCAAAAGAAGAGAAAATGCCAAAAAATATTCAAATTACCACACAACTGCATGTGTGGTATGTGTTGCATGTGTTTCACATGCTAGGAAGGTAATGCTCAAAATTTTTCAAGCTAGGCTTCAACAATATGTGAACTGAGAACTTCTAGATGTACAAGCAGGATTTAGAAGAGGCAGAGGAACCAGAGATCAACTTGTCTACATCCATTGAATTATAGAAAAAGGGAGTTTCAGAAAAACATCTACTTCTGTTTCATTGACTATGTTAAAGCTTTCGACTATGGATCACAACAAACTGTGGGAAATTCTTCAGGAGATGGGAATACCAGACCACCTGACTGCCTCCTAAGAAACCTGTATAAAGGTCAAGAAACAACAGTTATAACTGGATGTGAAACAACGGACTGGTTCCAAATTGGGAAAGGAGTATGTCAAGGCTGTATATTGTCACCCTGTTTATTTAACATATATGCAGAGTGCATCATGTGAAGGTTGGGTTGGATGAAGCTCAAGCAGGAATCAAGATTGCTAGAAGATAAATCAATACCCTCAGATATGCAGCTGATACCACCTTAATGGCAAAAAGTGAAGAGAAACTAAAGAACCTTTTGTTGAACGTGAAAGAAGAGAGTGGAACAACTGGCTTAAAACTCAACATTCAGAAAATGAGGATCATGGCCCATCACTTCATGGCAAATAAATGGGGAAAAAATGGAAACAGTGACAAACTTCATTTTCTTGGGCTCCAAAATCACTGTGGATGGTGATTGCAGCCATGAAATTAAAAGATGTTTACTCCTTGGAAAAAAAGCTATGACCAACCCAGACAGCATATTAAAAACAGAGCCATCACTTTGCTGACAAAGGTCTATATAGTCAAAGCTATCTTTTTTGCAGTAGTCATGTTCATACGTGAGATTTGTACTCTAAAGAATGATGAGCACTGAAGAATTGATGCTTTCAAACTGCGGTGCTGGAGAAGACTCTTGAGAATCCCTTGAACAGCAAGGAGATCAAACCAGGCAATCTTAAAGGAAATCAACCCTGAGTATTCACTGGAAGGACTAATGCTAAAGCTGAAACTCCAATACTTTGGCCACCTGATGCAAAGAGCTGACTCATTAGAAAAAATCTTGATGCTGGGAAAGATTGAGGTCAGGAAGACAAGGGGACAACAGAGCATGAGATGGTTGGATGGCATCACTGAATTAATGGAAGCGAGTTTGAGCAAACTCCAGGAGACAGTGAAGGACAGGAGAGCCTGGCATGCTGTAGTCCATGGGATCACAAAGAGGCAGTCATAACAGAGTGACTGGACAACAACAAAAGAGGATGACAGAAAAGGAAGAATTCTCAAACAGTTAAGCCAAGACTTTTAAAAACCAATGGGTGGAGCAGCCACTCCAAGGGAGTAGAAACATTGCTCCATCAAGTAACATATCCAACCATTTATCCAATGGGATTTCAGAACTCCTGGAGACCAAAGCCTGCCATACACCTCCCATTCTTGTCACTTTTGAATGAGTGTTCTTTGTGGTTTGACTGTTTGTTTCAACATTATATGTACAATGAGTGAGGACTGAAAATTTGGCTTTTAGTTTATTGGTCTCAGGATCAACAGGATTTGAGTCTAGAGCTGAACGGATCACAGTTCTTAGACTTGGAGCATTATATCACCACTGGAGTTGGGATGTAGGGATCTCATAGGGGTGTAATGTACTTTGTATGAAGGAAAGATGTGAATAATTGTGGACAGAGGCTTGACTGTGGTAGGTTTATTACAAAAGTAGCCCAAATCACCCAAATTCTTTACCTGACTGTGTTCATGAGTTTTGCGATATGACTTCATAGGTCATCCCATGAAGAGCTAGACTATTGTTCCTCCCCTCTGGGCTGTCCCTGTGACTCGCTTTTGGCCCAGAGAGTGCTGAAGAATTGAGGCTGTGTCAACTCTAAGTCTAGGCCCTAAAATCCTCTTGTACCTCTCCAGTCCCTTTTGAACTCTGTAACCACTAGAGTGGCTCCAGTTAGCCTGCTGGAAGAGGAGAGACTACATGCAGCAGAGAAAAGTTCTGCCAGATGGGGCTAGGAGCAGTTAACACAGCTGATCCACCAGCTGACCACAGAAGCGTGAGTTTCCTTGGCTGAAGTTGTTAGCTGGTCTGGCCCAGATCAACAAAACTGCCTAGTGCACCTATATATTTAAAAGAGCTTTTTAAAAATTAGGTTGTTATTGTCATCCATTAATAAGCTTAAAATGAATGATTCATTATGTGACAATAGCTGATCCAGAAGATTCTTGCTTATTTTATTAAAACCCAGCTCGTCTCAAAACCCAGGACCTGGAAATGCATTTCTCCTGATGTGCCACTGTGACATTGCTTTGAAACCCTGCATGTCTCTGGTCCCTCTGTTTCCTGGGATCCCCAGAAGCTCAGGACCAAAAATTGTACTCAAAAGTCTTAGTTTTCTTCAGTCAGGAGTATTCTAGGAAATTCCCCTTCTTTTCCATTCTCCATCCTTCTTTCCTATCTCCTGTACTTCTGGATGCTTTTTTGTTGTGTGTTGGAGTGTGCTTTATTGTGTGTGTGTCTGTTAGGGCCAAAAAATGTTATCTCTATCAAGGAGGACTAGGGGTCATTCACAGAATCCCTGTCCTAAGTTCATCCTTTAGTCATTAATAGCATTAACAATGCAGACTTAGTGAGGTGGCACTACCACTAAATATCAAACAAATGGAGGCAGCTCCACCTTCACAGCATAGCCAAGACTCAGGAATAAAACATAAAAGCAATTCCCAGTTGCATTGCTGATCCCGTTTGTGAAGCCGATTGTCTCTCTGTTTCACTGTGCACACTGTTCGCTGAACCCATGTTAGGCAAGGTGCGAGCTAAGAGGCTGGAGGAAAATGTGAGGAGCCACGGGAACTGTAGACGCTTTTATCCCCTCCTGGCTGGCATGGCAGCCATAACACAGCCTCTCTTCTGGCAGATGCAGCAGCCATAGCAGCAGCTATGACATAGCCACAACATAACCTCATATAACAACCATGATGCTGCTGCAATGTAGCCTCGATGCAGCAACAGCCAGGGCTTGCACGGTGAAGCTCACACCGATGCAGCACACAGTGGCCCGTGACCAACCAAGCACCTTGGGATGCACATGCACCGTGCTATATGTGATCTCAGCTGTTACATAACCGTGCAAAGTCATTGTTCACAGAACACGGGGCAAGAGGGCGTGAAAGTGTGGGGTGAGAGGACCTGGTTGGTGCCTTCTTGTTAATTTCCCCACACCAGTTCTCTGGGGAAGTATGGAACCGTAGAGCTATTGAATGCAAACAGACATGCTGTGACTCCTGTTTGCCAGAAATTGAAGACAAAATTCTAGGATTCTACACACTCTCCTTTGAGATGAGGACAGGGTGAGGGAAATCAATGCCTCTAAGTGGACAGCATATACCACTGTCTCTTCTCTCTTTTCCTTTCAGACCCTTCTGAAAACAAAACAAAACTTTAACTCACCTCAACCAGCAATGTTAGACACAAACCCTAAGATAGGTCAGGTAGATCTTCTGAGTGATGTTATAGTCAACAAGACAAGATCTTTGCCCTCAAATACCTTAAAGACTCACAAACTTGAAAGTAGGGGCAGGTGTAAAACAACAAAGAATGCTGAAAAGAAGAATGCTTGGTCCATAGACTGCCCACTCGGATTTACATGCATAAAGTGAGTACCAGAGCAGGGAAGCAACCTGCCAAAATGAAACAAGCAGATAAAGTCTGAGTCAATCTAGCATTCTGAACTTCCAACCCCAAATCCTTTTCTACTACATCAGAATCCATCCAATTGACCACAAGTTTCCTAGACGGTGATGATGACAACAATGGTAATGATGATTTATTTGGATCATGGTGTAACTGAAAGCATACACATGGGTGTTTGGTACTGATTGATAATTCTCAGTTGCTCCGGAGCCAACATGTTCTATAACTCCCCATGGTTAAAGGAGTTTACTATTCATTTTGCCTAAAGAGAAGAAAGAACTAGATATGGAGCACCTCCTAAGGCACTGTGCTGAGTTTTCTATGGAACAGCACAGGGTCCTGAAAGACTAGGTTTCTGTCATCTTTAATTCATTTTATCGTGATGACATAGTGGCCAGAGCAGACCACCCTGAGGTTCCCACCTTTCTTGTGCAATTGCTGCTGAAACATCCATACTTTCTATTTTGAGGCTGGATTCTCAGTCTGAAGAATTGATTTGTGTAATTAGGCAAGTGATTTTGTAGGAAGATTTTGCATGAATTTGCAATATAATTTTCTTTTTCTGTAACTGTTAATTGAAATCATTTATCAGGTTTTTAAGCTGAAGAAAAGTTAACTTTGAAAAAAAGGTGTGAACTGCTCATTTTTTATGCAATCTCGACATTGTCTTTGATGCACACATTAATTCCTTATTTACAATTAAGGCTGCTGGCTTCCTCAGTGTGGGTAAGAAATGGCCTGCCTTAACCCTTAGCGGGAGGGTATTTTCAGACCCAAGAACTGCTGATAGTTGCCTTTATTCTTCATTCCCATGTCATCACCCTCAGGAAGTCTAGGGCTAAAATTACCATAAAATGATCAAATAAGAATCTTGGTCCACAAACACAAGTGTTTAATAAATATAACTATTTTTTTTTTTTTTTTTTTGTAATTCAATTTTCATCTATTCTGAGCAATCGTTCTATCACGGTTGTTAGAGAAATTTAATTTCAGCAAAGGCAAGGGCTACTCCAACCCCTTTCCCACCAGTTGCTTCTAGTTGTTAAAGCTTATTTGGCACCCAGGTGCTTAATACATCAATGTTATTTGTCCACACTGACATTTACCAGGTTGCCCATTCTCATGTCTAATCTGAGTCATTGGTCCATTCCACTCACTACGAGATGTCTCACATCCCCATACCCAGAACAATTCACCCAGCAATTTCCCTGCTGCCTTTGAACACACCGGAATTGAAATGTTTCCTTCTTCTGCATTTCCCTGTTATCTGGAAAATCCACTAAATTGCCCAAAGCATTTCTGTCTCCACTGAGCTTCCTGCTTTCCTGGTCTTTTCCCAGGGAAATGTGCAGGCCACTGTGGCTTTAGAGTTCCTACAAACTTGTCTGGGTTGTTTTTCCACTTTCTGGGGCTCAGCCTAGGATACAGGTCACAGTAATCCCTCCAGGGAACATGGATTTCTCCATCTCTCTCCCCTGACTCCAGCCTGAAATCCTTTCTTAGACTTGGGAGGAGACTTTCAGTCACGATGTTTTCTTTTAAAATATTGTCTGTACCTAGGGTCCTGCAATTTTTCCAAGGGCACTGAAATTCTTCCAAGCCTATTGAACTTCTAAAGAAAGAGATGCCTTTTCCTCCTCTGCTTTTGGGGTCTTATCCTTTCATGAAAGCAGGAGAAAATAAAAAACCTAGTTCTCCGAATGAGGGCCAGACAGAGGCGGTGCTTGGTGATGGGGTCAGGGGGGCGGGGGAGGGATGAGTCCTACTCCAACTCCTCTAGTAAAAACCCCAGAATCACCAGGTCAGGGAGGAAGCCCCCTCTCCAGCAACTAGCCCCACATTCCCAAACCTTACAGGGGGCCCTTGCTCTCAGGGCCTCTCTCATCCAGGCCCAGCAATCTGCTCTCTGTGTCTGCTGCAGCTGGCTGGGCACTCTTCTCATTCGATGCAGTCCCTTCCCCTACACCAATAGTGGGAGACAGTCTCAGAAATACAAGAGGAAGAGGAAACAATGGGTTCCCCCTGTGATATGCTCACAGGCTGCCTGTAATTTATTCCCAATGAACTTTGCTCAGCTATGATTAACTAGTAGGCCACCAGGAGATGGGCAACAAGGGAAGGATGCAGGTTCACCATCATTTTCAACTTCATGGTTTACCACTACATGGATTTTACCAGAGTTTTATCCAATTGTTGAACATTTCTGCTGTTTCCAACTGTTTACTGTTATAAACAATACCAATTTAGAGAAAAGAAAAATTATATAGGTCAGGAACTTGGATCTATATGAAAAAAGGAAGAGTGTTAGAGAAGGAATAAATGAAAGTAACATTTTAAAAATGCGTTTCTTATTCTTAATTGAGCTAATATATAACCAGTTTTTCAAAACAATAATGCTGATGATATATTGGGGGATTACAACTTATAGATAAGCGAAATGAATGGTAATAATGTTGCATAGGACAGGAGGGAGGAACTGGGGACACTTATATAATAGTTATACTTACCATGGAGTTGTATAAAGTTATTTGAAAATAGACTTAGATTAGTTGTAAATGTATAAATATTCTGTAAACTCTAGTGCAACTACTAAAAAAAATGTTTGATTGATATGCTGAGAGTAGAGAGAGTGAAATCATATAAAATGCTCAATTAAAACCAGAGAAAGCAGACAGAGTGGAAGGAGAAAAAAGGAAACAAAGAACGAGGATAAGAATTTAAAAATTACAAATATGGTAGTTATCACTCCACCTACATCAATAATCACTTTACATGCTAATGGTTTAAATATACCAAGTAAAAGATGGAAAATGTTGGAATGGATAAAAACAAAACTCAACCACATGCTGTCTACAAAAAAATCCACTTTCAATAAAAAAGACACACAAATAGAAAAGGGAAAGAGAAAGAAATATATCTAACACTAATCAAAATCAAATCACCGTATTAATCCCAGACCAAACAGACTTCAGAGCAAGGAAAATTATCAAACACAAAGATGGGGCATTACGTAAAGATTGAAGGGTAAATTCTTCAAGAAAACATAGCAATATTTAATTTGAGTCAAATACATGTGGCAAAAATGATAAAATGATAAATATATCCACTGTTATAGACTTCAACACCCCTGTATCAGTAATTGACAGACTCAGCAGGCAGAAAATCAGTCAAACTGAATAGAACCATCAATCAACTGGATCTAATTGACGTTTATAGACTACTTCATCCAACAATACCAAAATACATAGTCTTCTCAAGTTTCTATGGGGCGTTTGCCAAGATATACCACATTCTGGAACATATAATATCTTTAACAAATTTTAAAGAATAGAAATCATACAATGTCTGCTCTCAAACCACAATGAAATTAAACTGTAAATCAATAACAGAAAGATAGCTGGAAAATCCCCAAATATCTAGAGGTAAAACAGTACATTTCTACATGACACATGAGTCAAAGAAATGTTAAAAGAAATTAAAAAATAGTTTGAGCTAGGTGAAAATGAAAATGCAGCTTATCAACATTTATGAAATGCAGTAAAAGCAGTACTTAGAGGAAAATTTATAGGATTGAATGCATATATTAATTAATGCATATATTGAATGCATATAATATTTAATGACTTAAAATCAATAATCTGAGCCTCCACCTTGGGAAACTAGGAAAAGAAGAGAAAATTAAATCCAAGTAAGTATAATAAATGAAATAATAAAAATTAGAACAGAAATAAATGAAATTTAAAATGAGAAATCTATAGAGAAAAATCAACAGCTTGTCTTTGAAAAGATCAATTAAATTGTAAACCTTTAGCCAGGCCAACAAAGGAAAAAAAGAGAGAACACATGAATTGCTAATATCAAAAATGAAAAGGGGTCTATACTATTTATTCTATGGATATTAGAAGGATAATACAGGAATATTATGAACAACTCTTCACCAATAAATTTGATGCCCTAGATGAAGTGAACCAATTCCTTGAAAGACAAAATCTATTAAAACTCAGACATGGATATAGCCCGTGTGAATAGGTCTATATTCATTAAAGAAATAGAATCAATAATTAGCAACCTTTCCAAAAAGATCACCAGTTCAGAGGTGAATTTGATCAAGCATTTAAGAAAGAACTTCTATCACCTCTCTAAACAACACTAGAAAGACTTTCTTTGCAGCTGAATATTTGTCCATGTATAGTAATTTTCTTAAGATACATTCTTAGATAGAAATAGCTAGATTAAAATATTATCTGTGTGTATAGATAATAAAATATTAATTATATATAGATAATATTTTGGTATATATTTCCAAATTGCTCTATGAAGTTTGATACCAATTTATTTTTCTACCAATTGATTTTTTTGTCTTTGCTACTTTTATAGGTGAAAAATATGTACACATTAATATTTTAACTGCATTTTTGGCCAAATAAATGTAAAATTAATTTTAGTTATTTTAGTGTATTTTTAGCTATGTATATTTTTTCAGTTCTAAATAATCTTTTAATGTACATTAGTATTATTTTAATGGTAGCATTATATAATGCTTAGATTTGTCAACTGCTGTTTTAAGTACTTTACCTATGCTTACTAACTTAATCCTCCAGAAACCCCAAAGGTAATGATATTATTTCCATTTTATGGATAAGAAAATTGGGGCATAGAAAGGTTAAATTGCCTAAGGTCATGTAAAGTTGGATTTGAAGTATGCCACATGGAAGAATCTGCATTCTTAAATATTTTAAAACTTATTTTTAATTGGAGGATAATTATTTTACACTGTTGCATTCTTAAATATTACACTAGTTGATTTTCATGGGCTCCTTGTAGAATGTACATACACAAACACACACACACACACACACACACACACACACACACACACACAAGTACACATGCAAGTGAGCACATGAGTTTCCAAGCAAACCACCAAAGGCAGACACCACAAATAAGTTAATAAGTGAAACTGATATAGCAAATATAATTTAAATTTACTGTAGTTAAAACAGAAAAACAAACTGGATAAAATATTATATATTTTAGAATAAACATCCCCCCCTTTTGCCAGGTTTGCTTCTACTACTTCCATGATTTCATTATTTACATTTAAATGTTTTACCTACATGAAACTTTCTTTGATTATTGATATGAATTGTTGATTATGGCCTTTTTTAAAAAAGTTGGCCATTATTCTAACACACTGAATGAGCCATTTATCTTTTATCCACATATTTAAATTTCATATTACATAAACCTGGGCATGCTTCTGAAATTTTTCTTCTGATCCATTAGTTTGTCATAGCAAATCAAACCACCCTGATTTTATTACTGTAGATATATAATGTATAAATGGCAAGACTTCCTGAATGTAAATTTTTACTTGACTTTTTAACTTCTTGTTTCTTTTATAGACCTTAAAGTCATTTTGTTGAATTTAAAAAAAAAAAAGTTGCATCATTTATTCCAATCACCTTTCCTGTTATTTTTAATCATTGCACAGTTGTTTTAGCATTTAGGGAAAAATAATCTAACTGTAAATTATAATTATTTTATTTTCTTTCCCAAAATTTACACTGGTCATATATTTTTAGAAGTTTTGCAATGTATAGAACTTTCAAAGAAAAAGTATCTTAAAATATTATGTATATACACAGATGTACACAACATGTGCATGTACACAATATGTGCATATACACAATATATTCTACCTTTTTACTTTTTCTAGTTCCTTTAAATTCTGGTTTTAACTGATTCCACTTTTTCTGTGAGTCTTTTATTGTTATATTTCTAAGTCTTTGAATTAAAGCCCAATTCATCAAAATTTTTGTCAAAAATGAGATTATGCAATGTTTAAAATTTTTATCTCAAACTGATCATTTTTAATATTTGATATATAGATTTTTCATTGTTATTTTTATATAAATATAAATTAAATTTTAACTCTTTTAAGTTAATATTTAAGAGAGTATTATTTAATTTTTTGACAATTGTTATTTTTGCTAAATGTTATTAATTATTACCTTAATTATAGTTTGCTAAGTATGAAACATAAACTTCTAATTTTTAAGAATGTATTGGTGTTTTTTGTTGATTAATAGATTAAGTTTTAATAAACATTATATGCCAGAAATATAGGGTGCCAGAAAATAAGGCATATTTTCTAAAAAGTGATGTTTATTATTCAGAATTTCTCACTTATTTTTCCTATTGATCTGACAAAGGCAAAATCAATTTTAAAAAATAATTATAATTGCGTTTTCCCCAATTTTCTTTGTATTTCTAAAGACATTGTCACTTGGGTAAAATTCTTTCCATCTACTGGCATTAATGTATTGCCTTCTGTTTGGATGGTAGTGTGAGTTTTGCCTTTTCCCCATTTGTCTCTATCAGTACTTGGGCAGAATATTTGTGTGTATGTGTATGTGTCTTGTATGTGTGATGAATGTGGAGGTGAAGCTAAATCAAGTTCTTCTAGCCAGATGCTATTTTAAATGGGAAGTGACCTTCCTTAAATCTGCTCACTTTCCATCCTTCATTTTGCCGTCAGTCAAACATGGTAGAGACCTCAGTGAGCTGGAGTAAAGAAAAGTGATGGAGCCTAAGCTGTTACCTCAGCTTGCAAAGGCTGGTTATGGCATCAGCAGGCTGGGCTTCATTTCCAGTTCCTTCTTGATTTTATTGTTCAGTCACTCAGTCGTGTCCAACTCTGCAACCACATGGACTACAGTACCCCAGGCTTCCCTGTCCCTCACTATCTTCCAGAGTTTGCTCAAACTCATGTCCTTGAGTCAGTGATGCCATCCAACCATCTCATCCTCAGTCACCCCTTTCTCCTCCTGCCCTCAATCTTTACCAGCATCAGGGTCTTTTCCAATGAGTTGGCTCTTTGCATCAGGTGGCCAAAATATTAAAGCTTCAGCTTCTGCATCAGTCCTTCCAATGAATATTCAGGGTTGATTTCCTTTAAGATTGACTGGTTTGATCTTCTTCCTGACCAAGGGACTCTCAAGAGTCTTTTCCAGCACCACAGTGTGAAAGCATCAATTCTTCAGCATTCAGCCTTTTTTATGGTCCAACTCTTACATCCGTACAGTTCAGTTCAGTTCAGTTCAGTCGCCCAGTCGTGTCCGACTCTTTGCGACCCCATGAACCACAGCACGCCAGAACTCCCTGTCCATCAGCAACTCCCAGAGTCCATCCAAACCCATGTCCATTGAGTCAGTGATGCTATCCAACCATCTCATCCTCTGTCGTCCCCTTCTCCTCCTGCCCTCAATCTTGCTCAGCATCAGGGTCTTTTCCAATGAGTCAGCTCTTCATATCAGGTGGCCAAAGTATTGGAGTTTCAGCTTCAAAATCAGTCCTACCAATGAACACCCAGGACTGATCTCCTTTAGGATGGACTGGTTGGATCTCCTTACAGTCCAAGGGACTCTCAAGAGTCTTCTCCAACACCACAGTTCAAAAGCATCAATTCTTTGGCTCTCAACTTTCTTTATAGTCCAACTCTTACATCCATACATAACCACTGGAAAAACCATAGCCTTGACTAGATGGACCTTTGTTGACAAAGTAATGTCTCTGCTTTTTAATATGCTATCTAGGTTGGTCATAACTTTCCTTCCAAGGAGTAAGTGTCTTTTAATTCTGTGGCTGCAATCACCATCTGCAGTGATTTTGGAGCCTAGAAAAATAAAGTCAGCCATTGTTTCCACTGTTTCCCCATCTATTTGCCATGAAGTGATGGGGCTGGATGCCATGATCTTAGTTTTCTGAATGTTGAGCTTTAAGACAACTTTTTCACTCTCTTCTTTCACTTTCATCAAGAGGCTCTTCAGTTCTTCTTCACTTTCTGCCATAAGGGTGGTGTCATTTGCATATCTGAGATTACTGATATTTCTCCCAGCAATCTTGACTCCAGCTTGTGCTTCCTCTAGGCCAGCATTTCTCATGATGTACTCTGCATATGAGTTAAACAAGCAGGGTGACAATATACAGCCTTGATGTACTCCTTTTCCTATTTGGAACCAGTCTATTGTTCCATGTCCAGTTCTAACTGTTGCTTCCTGAGCTGCATACAGGTTTCTCAAAAGGCAGGTCAGGTGGTCTGGTATGCCTATCTCTTGAACAATTTTCCACAGTTTATTGTGATCCACACAGTCAAAGGCTTTGGCATAGTCAATGAAGCAGAAATAAATGTTTTTCTGGAACTCTCTTGCTTTTTTGATGATCCAGCGGGTGTTGGCAATTTGATCTCTTGTTCCTCTGCCTTTTTGAAAACCAGTTTGAACATCTAGAAGTTCACGGTTCACGTATTGCTGAAGCCTGGCTTGGAGAATTTTAAGCATTAGTTTACTTGCATGTGAGATGAGTGCAATTGTGCGGTAGTTTGAGCATTCTTTGGCATTGTCTTTCTTTGGATTGGAATGAAAACTGACCTTTTCCAGTCCTGTGGCCACTGCTGAGTTTTCCAAATTTGCTGGCATATTGAGTGCAGCACTTTCACAGCATCATCTCCCAGAATTTGAAATAGCTCAACTGGAATTCCATCATCTCCATCTCCAGTAGCTTTGTTCGTAGTGATGCTTCCTAAGGCCCACTTGACTTCACATTCCAGGATGTCTGGCTCTAGGTGAGTGATAACACCATCGTGGTTATCTGGGTCATGAAGATCTTCTTTGTACAGTTCTTCTGTGTATTCTTGCCACCTCTTCATAATATCTTCTGCTTCTGTTAGTTCCCTACCATTTCTGTCCTTTATTGAGCCCATCAATGTTCCCTTGGTATGTCTAATTATCCTGAAGAGATAGTCTTTCCCATTCTATTGTTTTCCTCTATTTCTTTTCATTGATCACTGAGGAAGGCTTCCTTATCGCTTCTTGCTATTCTTTGGAACTCTGCATTCAAATGATATATCTTTCCTTTTCTCCTTTACTTTTCACTTCCCTTCTTACCACAGCTATTTGTAAGTCCTCCTCAGACAGCCATTTTCCTTTTTTGCATTTCTTTTTCTTAGGGATGGTCTTGCTCCCTGACTCCTGTACAATGTCACGAACCTCTGTCCATAGTTCATCAGGCACTCTGTCTGTCAGCTCTATTCCCTTAAATCTATTTCTCACTTTCACTGTATAATCATAAGGGATTTGATTTAGGTCATACCTGAATGGTGTAGTGGTTTTCTCCACTTTCTTCAAGCATCAATTCTTCAGTTTTCAGCCTTTTTATAGCCCAACTCTTAACATCCGTACATGACTTCTGGAAAAACCATAGCTTTGACTAGCTGGTCCATATTCCTCTCGCTCTATGATTGCAAGGGATGTTCAAAATGGCCATACCTCCAGGAATGACTTTCGTGTATTTAAATGTATGTTAAGGGCAATTTTAGAAAATCAGTAAAACAGGTACACCTCAGTGGTAACTGTACTCTGCCCCTTGGGAAAGAGACCATGAAAATCAATGTCAGACTCACAGAAAGCCAGCTGTCCAGTGGGCAGGACACCCAATGTGACATCCTCTTTTCTAAAAATTCAGTAATCCGTCACAGAGAAATTAAGGCTGCTTTATTCTGTCTCTCCCTTGGCTGGTGCTGTGATCAGAAGGCTATCAAAAAGGAAATGCAAAACCAGGTAAAAGTTGCAGATCAGTGTTACTCTTCTGACACCCTCTCCAGTAAACCCCATGTGCACCACTTCCACGGCACCATCCCACTCTCTGAAGCTTAGCCTTTTATTTTATCCTGATATTTTTTGATCAGAGAGCCTTAAGGTTGATAAGGGTAATAAGAAATCCTTAGATTCTAGTCAAGTCTCTATCTGGAATTTGAGCTCCGTTGGTTTTACACCATCCAAAGCATCCTTCATTTTCTTCTCCCATCTATTCACACATATATGATCTCAGTACTTACCTCTGTTTCTCATGCTGTTTGTACCCCCAGCTAGATGGCACATCTTCCACTCTTTTGTCTAATTGAATCCACTCTTCAAGGCTTAATTCAAGTTATACCTTCCCAAAGAATTTTTTGACCAGTAATTGATCCCTTTGTTTTTGAACATCCTTAGTTGATCTATGTGTAATAATACTCAGTATTCTCAAAATTGATTCTTACTGTCAAATAAACTAATAAGCTACTTGGGGCACATGGTAACCTATTCTCCCTTGACCTAATCTAGTACAATTGTTCAGTAAAGTCTTGGGAAGTTGAGTTGCTTTTCTTGGCCCCCAAAAAGGAACTGGCATCACTCTAGTTTGGTTCTGAAAAGAGAAACGTAATTCCTCACATTTGAGTAAAAGTTCAACCCAAAAGATGGCTCATATGAGCCATCAGTGTGGTTTCTGATTCACATCCACACTCATCTGCCATGGTGAGAGCCTCCTCCTCACCCACTCCCAGCAATGAGGTGTTTATTTGGACTTCTTGGCCCGTGTGCCATTTTCGGAGACTGGAATGCTCTTTCAGGCACATGCACACACAGAGTGAGGTGATGTCTCCCTTCTCAGGATCATGTAAGATATGGTCTGCTCTGATTTCATATCCAAATTCCATCTATTTTAATGTGAAGTAATTACACCATATCAAGTTTCTTCCTGAAGCACCACGCATCTTACTCTCCACTGTCTAGCACCTCCTGTCATCTGTAAAGGGGGCTAGGAACAGAGTGAGCTGTGTATGAAGGAACAAATGCATCAAGCCCCCAGACACCTCAGCCTCCAACACTGCCAGTCACCCCACTCCATCTCCTCTCAGAACTCCCTAATGTTAAGAACTGAGGCGTACAACACAAAACACCACCACTTTACAATCCAGTAACGCAGTCTCAGATCTGGATAGTGAGAAGGTTTTTGTCTGCCATCAGTTCAGAGAAGTATTTTAGACATGACTCTAGCCTTGGCCAAATGGAGTTCTACTGAATCACTCTCCACATTTGTGAGTCGGGGTTGGGGGGTGGCGCTGAAGATGTAATAGAGGTGTAAGCTTTGGTTGTATGAATTCTGCAAAATCATATATCATTTTTTGAATTTTTAAAATGTGTGTATTGTAAATCTCAGTGCAAATACTTCCTTGCTAGAAGGAGACAGAACAAGAAAAAGAGAGGTGTTTGGGGAAAGCCTGGTGAAGTGGCAGATAGCCTATAAGCTCCTTGAGGGCAGATGCTAATTCACACAGATACTAAAGGATCCAGTGACCTTCAGAGCACTCATATGGTACTAATCTGAACTTGCTAGATTGGGCTAAACTGAATCATCAAATGAAAAGATGTAGCTGAAATTGGATTCCTGACCTGTGAGCAGAGAATTAGGGTCATTCAGAATTTATTAAGCGGGGTTGGATATAGAGTTTCCTTTGGTACAAAGACCAAATTTAGAAATTCCTCAACAGTGGTCTACTTCACATCCCTGAATGCATCTGCATTCCCCTCCTCCAAGACCAATGCTATATCCTATTCATTGTTTTACCATTGTCCTACATGCTGTAAGGACATCTGTTGCTGAGAAACCCCCCACCTACAAATATGAACTTGTCATTTGGAGGAAGCTGAGTAGCTTCTGCAGCTTCTGGAACATGGGCTGCTGAACACCAGAGCTGGAAGGACTTTTTGAGATCATTGACAAAACAGAAAGCTGAGGTCTGAAATACCCAAGGGATCTTTGAGAATAAGCAAGAGAAATAAACTGACCTAATTAAACACTAAAGAAAAGATATCAAGCAACTTCCAGAACCTATGGGATAAGCAGCCTGGAGTCTAAGGCTGAGCAGCAAGATGGGAGCCAGAACAGGAACCACTTAACCCCAGAATCCACTCCTACTAGAGTGAACATCACCTACATCTATTAACTTAGTCCCAAGTCCATGTCTAGGAAGAAAAATTGTGTTTGGTTGAGCTTAGGTCATATGCTTGACCTTCATCCCTGAAAGGAAAAGAAAAGGAAGATTCCAGGGCAACAGCCTCAAGGATCTTTTGATAATTCTCTGTAAAAGAGGAATAAATCTGGATTCTCTGTATTCCTCAAATGACATATAATCAGAGACATTTCTCCCAAGGGTTCTGTCACAGGTCCAATCCTACCTAACATTTAAAGGAATCCTCATATGAGTACACTATTTTTAAATGTTATAAATTAAGTTATGAACTATTAAATAAAACATGTTATACCCTCCTACCTGGATAAATATAGCTTTATAACAGCCTGTCAGATCAGATTTGAGTTTAGAATTCCCAAATGCCTTGGAATTCTATCTACACGAGTAGCTGTTGTTCAGTTGCTAAGTGGCGTCTGACTTTTTGTTAACCCATGGACTGCAACATGCCAGGCTTCCCGGTCCTTCACTATCTTCCACAGTTTGCTCAAATTCATGTCCATTGAGTTGATGATACCATCCAACCATGTCATCCTCAGTCACCTTCTTCTCCTGCCTGCATTCTTCCCCAGCATCAGGGACTTTTCCACTGAGTTAACTCTTCATAACAGGTAGCCAAAATATTGGAGCTTTAGCACCAGTTCTGCCAATGAACCTTTAGGGTTGACTTCCTCTAAGATTGACTGGTTTGATCTCTTTGCAGTCCAAGGGATTCTCAAGAGTCTTCTCCAGCACCACAGTTTGAAAGCATCAATTCATCAGTCCTCAGTCTTCTTTATGGTCCAACTCATGTATGTACATGACTATTGGAAAAACCGTAGCTTTGGCTATATGGGCTTTTGTTGGCAAAGTGATGTCTCTGCTTTTTAATATGCTGTCTAGGTTTGTCATAAGTTTTCTTCCAAGGAGCAAGCATCTTTTAATTTTATAGCTGCAATCACTGTCCTCAGTGACTTCAGAGTCTGAGAAAATAAAGTCTATCACTTTCCATTTTCCCCATCTATTTGCCATGAAGTGATGGGACTGGATGCCATGATCTTAGTTTTTTGAATGTTGAGTTTTAAGCCAACTTTTTCACTCTCCTCCTTCACCTTCAAGAGGCTCTTTAGTTCCTCCTCACTTTCTGCCATTAGGATGGTATCATCTGCATATCTGAGTTATTGATATGTCTCCTGGCAATCTTGATTCCAGCTTGTGCTTCATCCAACCTGGCATTTCACATGATGTACTCTGCATATAAATTAAACAAGCAGGGTGACAGTATACTGCCTTGATGTACTCCTTTCCCAATTTTGGTTCTAGTCTGGTTCTAGCTATTGCTTCTTGTCCTGCATACAGGTTTCTCAGGAGGCAGGTAAGGTGATCTGATATTCCCATCTCTTTAAAAATTTAAGATCATACAGTTTGTTGTGATCCACACAGTCAATGGCTTTAATGTGGTTAATGAAGAAGCAGCAGATATTTATACAAATAGAAAACACTCATTTCTACCCTACCATCACAGAAGCCCCTCCCCAGCTTACAGACCACTTCCTTTCCAACTCTGCTCTCTCCTGCATCCTAAGGCCCTCCCATTCACACAAGTGAGCACCCAGCCTACATGCCATGCTGTCCATTCTACTCACAAAGAGCAGACCCATGGTCATAACTCCAACTGGGGTTTGTAGTCTGCGCTTGAGAGGTGGGACCCAAGGAAGAGGTAAATGCAAACTTGGCCTTTCAGGATCATCTGGGCAGGAGGTCAGCATTACTAGTGTGGAGGTGTGGGCTTCAACCACGTGTCCTTGTCTTGTGGGGAGGGGCACAGCCAATGAGGTACAAGGTTGGGACTTCTCTTGTTTGTATCTAAGGGAAGAGCTGCACTGTTAGTTGAGGGGGAGGAGAGTAGGGGCTAAAAAGAAAGAAAAAAGGCAAGTATTCCTCCATAGGCCCAGTCAAGGGAGGGCCTTTTCTCAAGATCACACAGCGAGCTATTGCATAATCAAGCAGAACTAGAACTAGGCCTTAAGTCACACATCTCATCACTTCAGCTCCAGTGCTAGGTAGCAGATCTGAAAAATCTAAGATGCCTAAATTCTCCTTTAGGGAGTTCCTACCCAAGTTCCTATATAGCTTCAGGTGGCACAATGGTAAAGAATATGCCTACCAATGCAGGATATGCAGGTTCAATCCCTAAGTCAGGAAGATTCCTTGGAGGAGGAAATGGTAACCCACTCCAGTATTCTTGCCTGGAAAATTCCATGGACAGAGAAGCCTGGTGGGCTACAGTCCATGGGATTGAAAAGAGCTGGATATGCCTGAAGCAGCTGAGCACACACACACAAGCACTCAGCAAGCCTAAGAATGGAAGTCTTGACCGCGTCTGGATACAGAGTAGCTATGTTGTATCTTGTAGGGCTGGACCAAAAGATTGACGTGAGGGATGCAGACCAACTACTGAGTGAACAATAGCCTCAGGGATGTGATAGTTCAGCTACTATGACCTGGCTCTGAGGCTGGTGAAATGCCAGGGGACCTGAGTTCTGATCTTGTTTCTGTCATTTGTTTTGTACTTAAAAATATACCATTACATTTCCCTGGGTGCCTACAGTCTCCTCCTACAGTAAGTGAAGAAAAAAAAAAATTGTGGGAACACAGGAGCAGGAAGACCAAGGGTGTTGGTTTCAGGTATAGTTGGATTCAGAGGCTCAGAAGAAGTCCTGAGAATAAACCCACTCAGTAAATGATGACAGTGGATACTAGGAGTTATGATAACAGTGGGTACTGGCCAAGCTAGCCCATCTTTGCTGCCACAAGACAATGGCTTTTCTGAAAATGAGAAGGAATGTCAAGTTGAAAGCCATGAGTGCAAATGCAGAGTTGTAAAGTTTAAAGCCGCAGAAGCTGGGTGAAAACGTGGCCTTCCTGCCTCCCATGGGGGAACACTCCTTAACTCAGCCCCATTCTCTCCCTTTCTTTATCCATCTCCAGTGAGGGCAAGCTCCAAAAAGGAACAGACAGGACAGTCAAAATGCTCTCTCCGAACACCTTGGTCCTCTCCAGAGAAGGACTGGTGTCTCTTTGAGAAGTGGCTTGGGGGAGGAGGGTGACCCAGTGCAGCAAGATTGAGACTTGTGCCATTCCAGTGCCAGCCCTGCCACTTACTGGTGGGGTGACTTAAACACGTTGCTTACTTTCCTATCTGCCTTAGTTTCTTTGCCTGTAAAATGGGGCTAACTATAGTACCTGCCACTATTAGGGTTATTGTGATGATGAAATAATATCCATAAAGTGTTTCAAACAATTTCCTGAAGGTAGTGAGCACTATCTAAGAGTCGGCTAAAGTGGGGAAAAAGAATACTACTAGGAGACAAAGCAAGAGGTAACACAAGTCACAGAACTCCTTCTCCTGTCGCCCTTCCTCCTGAGTGAGAGCAGTCTGGGCAGAGGACTTCCTCACCCTCCTCTCTTGTCCTAAGCCACACCTACTGTCCTGTCACCATCCTCCCCTGAGCCCCTCTGAACTTCCCCACAGTGCAGAGCCCAGACAGAGCAAAGGCGCCCTGGAAGGCAAGGACCACAGGGCAGAGGGTGTGCTGTGATCTCTCTACTCTCTTGGGGAGGAAAGCCACTCTCTCTGCTCCTCATGGCTTCCTTCCTCATTCTGCCCAACTCCAAACCTCACTGGCTCCCTTTATTGACTGGATCCCAGGGAAACCAGTTTGAACTTGATTTCAAGCCCTACCCTCAGACCACGAGCTTCTCCCAAACAGCCTCCCACCCGTCTTATATCTGTAACCCCTTCCCTCCAATGAACCCTCCCTTTGTCCTAACAAAATGGACATAGAACCCTCACATCAACCACGGACTCTTCCCCACTGAAAGCCCTCCCTGCCCACTCCTGCCTCAAGGCCCTGTCACTCTCCACGTCCTCCAGGAATGCACCTTCTGCCTCCTCTGTCATCTTCCAGCTCACTCACTGCCCCATTAACTCCTTGACCCGATGCCCACAGCCTCAGCAGCCTCCTCACTCCTCCCATGTCGGCGCCCACCTCCCCCCATACCCCCAGACAGGGACCCTGCCTTGGCCCCAGTGTCCAGACCAGAGGGCCATGCTAACCCAGCCTGCTCACTCCCAAGGTCCCTGCCTTATGTCCTTTGCCACACGTCTGGCCCCTTTACTGTCCCAGGTCCCTCCGGAGCACGCAGCATTGTTCTCAGAGTCCCTCCTCACCTGGCACTTTCTGATGTATGGATACACTCCCATGTCCTCTAGTTTATCATCAGTTCATTGCTGACCTCAAAACTCCTACCTCTCCCCTCTGGTCCATGGCGAGATTCATCCCAGCTGCCCTTCCTGGTGGTTTGGGAGAGTGTTCATCAACAATTTCCTGTGATGTGGAATCTTTTGCAGCAGATTTATCCTCCTCTGTCTGAGGAACAAGTTTTCCCAAGCTGGGGAATTGATGGGCAGGCAGAGGCTACTGTGATGTCAGAGCAAAGGCAGCATCTCTCGTCTGTTTCTTTGATCGTCTCGAGCTCTTCATTCCCTCTTTCTCTTTCTCCCCCCTGTTTTCATTTCTTCTTGCTTTCTGGTCCCCGTTGCCTCCTTCTTCTCCATTCATTTTCCCCCTTTACTTGGATGAAACTTATTACAAACCAACTTTGTCGGACAACTTTTGTAAACCGTGCCCAACATTTATCACATTGTGTTCAATATTTTTCTTACATATAAAGACCTGACAGCCTGCTCTTCTATGATAGATGTACTTATTTCTTCTAAACTATCACTAACCAAGCATATCATTTTTATACAGTGAGTGTATATTCAATTTTCTACAGTTTTGACTACTAAACAGGCTTACCAGTGAGCAAATGACAAATATATTGCAGTATTAGTGAGGGCTGGCTTAAATCCACATGAGACTGTGGAGTCAGTCTTCGTTCCTGTTTTCCATGGCTGAGAAAATGAGGAGAATGAAAGGTGGGCTCACTGGTTGAGGGCCTTTTCATGTGCCCAGCACAATGACCTGGCCAGTCGACCTCCCCTCTTCTCCATAAGCTGGCCAGCTTCCAGGTTCTATGGCTAAAGTCTGGGTCAGAGCATTCCCTCTCTCTAGGTTTGTAGTTTGCAAAAATATGCTAAATCCTTTGCTAGTCTCTGTCCTACTAACAACCTTTATTACTCCAAGGACCCTAGCAAAACAGCCCTTAATGTGTCAGCTCAGCTGGGGCTGTGAGGCGTGTGGACCCCTGGGCAGGAAGCTCTTACTGTGTCCTGTAGTTGAGAGGCAGCTGTGATTTCCATTCATCCTCCCTCCCTCTCCCTCTTTCTCTCACTCATTCACAAGTTGAGCTCCTACTACGTGCCTTGCTAAGTGCTTCGTGAACAGACCTGCCCCACCCCTCAAGAATCATCAAGTCTAAAAGCAAGGTCAGAGTGGACCATTTTAAGAGAGTGAGCTACAGGGACATGTCCATGGTCAGAGAACTAAGACAGCTGTGAGAAACGAAGCTCAGGAAAGAGGTAAACCCTTGAAATGGACTTGGCATTGGTTCTGGGGCTCTTCTGGGGTTGAAGCGTCAATAATGGATCTGTTGCAATTCAGCCACAGAGATGATGTACGAGGCTTTTCTACTGACATTGAATCAGGTCACTGGGCCCATTGGATGCGATACAATGTCAATGAAACTGTTATGTGTTATTGATGTCAGTCACAGAATAGATAAAAACATTATAAAAATAGCTTTTGTAGCCATTTACATTTTTTTTTCATAAATGGCAAAAGGCATCAGTCCCTACCTGCCAGAAAGTGAGGCTGCAAAGGATTGGCTTTCACACCAGTGACTGTGAAACCTCAGGAGGTCAGAAAGGGGGCACCACCACCCCCCATGACAAGTGACTGCAGAATAAAGGCCATGGGGTTGCACAGCCCTCACCAAGGAAGGAAGGAAGGAGAAGCATGGCAGCCGACTCAGTTGAGTGGGCTCACTATGTTCCTTCTTTCACCTGACAGACACCCGCTGAGACCCTACTGTGTGCTAGAGATGAGATTTGGAAATAACCCGCCCTGTCTTGATTGTGCTCATAGCCTAATGCACTCTCAGGGTTCTCATCTGGAAAATGAGGATCACATCTCCCCTCAGAATTATAAGAAGAGAATGGGATGTGCAGTTGGCACTCAGTCAGCATTCTTGCTGCCTTGATGTGCTTTTATTTTGGTGGGCACTACATTAGGATGTGAGTCCATACTTGTTTCAGGATCGTGCCAAAAGCTCAGAGAAGTGTTGCCTTAGGGAGTCCTGGTTGGACATCCCTGGGTGAAGGGTAGGCATTAGCAGTTGTATTTTACATAGAAACACTCTCAAGTGATTTGGCCAAAGACATAAAAAAGTAATGGCCACAGCTTGGTGCTGTCCAAGTCTGTTGGGGTCTCACGGACATGCCCTTTGCTACTCCTCCTGCTGTCATGGGCAAGAGAGGGGATGTCCCTTGGGCTCCAATAGTTCAGTATTTGAGAAGTCCTGGAGTTTAGATTCAAGTCAGCCAAGACTTGAATCTCCTGACTGACAGCCCAGTGCTCCTCCTCCAGGATCACATGGCTTCCCTCATCATCCACAGCACAATCCATACCCCACGTCTGCACCCAAAGGTCTGCTTAACTCAGAGCTAAGAAGAATTCTTAAACCAGAATCCAAAATGTGCAGGACACTCAACCTAGATTTCCCAGCATGGCTCCACCTGGCATCTATGTGTCTGGCAGAGTGAGGGGCCTGAGAGTTTAGATAAAAATCAGCCTGCCTTTTATGTTAATTCCTATTTTCTAGAGCTAGCAGAGACAGGGAGACAAAAGCATGGGAGCCAGCCATCAACCAGACTGAGGCCCATCAAAGCCTCTCCATGATAAAACCAAGATGGCCAGGTAGCCCCAAGTGCAGTGACGCGCTCTGAAGGATCCAGCCATTGATTCCATAGGTTGGATCTGAACAAACGCACAACCCTTGGCGCCCCCCTACCCATTAGGCTGTTGACCCCAACTGGGCCCAGTCTGTGCTCTCAGCTTACAACAGGAACTCCAACTCACACACAGGACATTTTTGCCACTACTCAGCTGTTGAACTAGGCCCCTGGATCCCAAAACTACCACCCCATGTAATTAAGAACTGAGTGACAGTTATCATCTGAAAGGAGCTCAAGGTATGGGGCAAGCCTGCTACAGAAAATATACAAAGAAAACTAATGGGAAATTAAGTGAAAAATAATGAATAAATAATAAAATAGCATCTTTCATAAGGGTAAAAATTGCCCAGACCCTGAGATACTTTACAAATAAAACACTTGAATCTCTTCTGACACATTTTTCTACACATGGAAGAATTATTGCATAAGGGATTCAGAGTAAAAGTATTAACTTCTATTAAATGGTGTATTTAAAATCTGTAGTAAAAGCAGCTTAGAATAGACACACATTTTATTGGCAGCCATGGATGTTAGTGCTGGCCATTCTAATGTTTCTCTTTGCGCTGGGGTGTAATCTGCTATTGTACATTCACCTCCATAGTCCACCCCTAGAGCTGGCCACTGACTATTCTGCAGCTTCTGGCCCCTGAGTTTCAACTGAGCCAGAACTTGACCTCTGTCAGATCTCCTATTCACATCCTATGTTTTATTTCTAGGTCATTATATACTCTTCTGCTCATCAAAAAGCTACCAACACAAAAGGCTACCAGCAAAACAGTTAACTACTGTTTCAGACTATGGGTTCTGCAATGAGACTGTCTGAATGGGTCTTGTGCATAATTCTGAATAGCTGAACCATTTTAGAAAAGATACATAATCTCTATGTAATTTTTCATCTGTAAAATGTCAACAATGATATGGTTTACCTCATATCATTGGTATAAGACTAAATACGTTAATAAATGTGAAGTTCTAGAATCATGCGACTTATACAGTATTCACTATATGTTATCTATTATTGTGTGTGTGAGCATGTTTAAGCACCCATATAGAGAGGATTTGGAAAGTATAGCAGGAAAGCAAGCCCTGGGGTCTGTTATGTTAGCTATTCCTGGCTGCCTTCTGCCTTGGCAGAAGGTGATAGGCACCTCACCACTGCTCAGCTCTAAATCTCAGAGAAGCCTCCCTAAAATGATCATAAAACTGCTGCTTCTCTTATTTTACACTCATCACTAAGGGAGCCAGCTGTCCAGCTCCAGGTCATAGACCAAAAACTGCTCACTGTCAGTGTAGTGCTACAGATTCAGTGTGCAGGGGAAATTTGAGAAGGAAGATTCCACTGGAATTGACCACTATATCCATCCTCGTCAATTGTTCGGTTTGGTTTGGGAACAATAGGGTCTCACCAGCTCAATCTCTCCTAAGTAGCCGCGGGATAAAAATCCAACATTAAGCTTTAAAGGCAGATAGATGTGGGTCTGAATTCCAGGAGATCTATTTACAATAAGTGTGGCTTTGGGAAGTTATCTGATGTCTTTGAACATCAGTTTTCTCATTTGCAAAATAGAGGTGACAATATAATTGAAATAAATATCAATGTGGTCATGAATATTATTCAGTATGGTACCTAGCACAGGAAAGAGAGGAGACTGTGTTTTATCGCTTGACAAAACAAGATGAAAGGAAACTAACAGAAATAAGACAGTAGAAACAGATCCCAATGGCTCCAAATAATGAAAATGGAAGACACAGCCTTTAAAATAATTTTGTGAAATAATTATAACTTCTACATACAAAGAGAAAAATATATGATCTGAAATTTTTACAGAGTAGAATTCTGAAAAATTGATATAGCAGAATAAAAAGGGACATTATAGAACAATAAATGTAACTGAAATTAAGAACTCGTTATATGTTTTTCAACAAATTTCAATCAACTAAGAAAAAGTTAGTAAAATGGAGGATGTATCAAATGAAATATACAGAAACACGACCTATGGTATCCTATCCTATAATGATAGGGGAAAAAAATAGAAAGGAAATAAGAGCCAGAGATGATACCATGAGAAGTCTAATATGCATTTAATTGAAATTATAAAAGGAGAGGTGAAAGAGAATGATGCAGAGGAATTTGAAGAAGCAGTGCTTGAGAATTTTCTAAATCTGATGAGAGATATCAAGCACAGATTCAAGAAGCTGAAGAAACATCAAAGAGAATTTTTAAAAAGAGAGAAACACATAATTGTGCTAAAATAATAAAGCTAAAGAATAAACCAAAGAAAATATCCTTTACAAAACAGTTAAAGCAAGTGATTGTTGTCAGAAGAGCCATAATAAACTTGAAAACTTACTCCTAAATAGAAAATAAAAACAGTCAGAAAAAAATAAAATAATACTTATTTTTATGCTGAAAGTATTGTATGTTAAATAAGAATTCTATGCCCCCCAAAGTATTCTTCAAGAATAAAAATGAAATACATTAAAAACATATATTTCCACCCCCTCTCCCAACAGGAGAATTCTGCTTCTGGTAATGTTGGAGTAGCTCCTATTGCACCAATTTTCTCATCAATAAAGGGAGAATAAAAATAAGAACTAAAAATAAGGACAGAAGCTAAATGATCTGTGTGACAATACTAAATGGTCTAACACATATAATTGAAATACCACCATGAGAAGAGTCAGAATGTGACAAAAATATATGAGGAAATAATGTCCCCAATCTTTCTGAATTTGGTGAAAGACAGATTTGAGAACTTGAAAACTCAGCAAACTTCAAGTAAAAGCAATACAAGGAAAATTTCACCTAGGCCCACCATATGCAAACTACTGAAAATATAAAATAAAGAAGAAATCTTGAAAGCAGCAAGAGTACATTACATTAAAGGGAGCAACAACTTTAATGACTACTGACATCATCAGAAGCACTGGAAGTCAGAAGACAGTGGAATGGCTTCTCTAAAGTACTGAAAAAATAAAAACTTATCAATACAAAATTCTTTATCCAGTGAAAGCACTCTTCAAACATGAAGGAAAATAAAGACATTTTCAGATAAATTAAAACTAATAAAATGCATTTCTAGGAGACAAGAGAAACTTGAGAAGAAATTTTCAAGTAAAGAATACGAGATTGAAATTTAGATTTTCAGAAAGGAATGAAGGGTTCCAGTAATGCTAAACATGTAGGAAATGTAAGATACTCATTTTAATTGAAAAACCCTATATAAATATATATATGCTTCAAATACCATATATGGCATGCATAGTCTATAGGACAGAGTGAGGAACAGAGCACAACAAACAAATCTAACTCTCAATTTACTGTGAAAAGTTAAAGATGAATGTCTCCATCTCTAGATCAAATAATTTAAAAAAATCACATTGGTATGACTAATAATCTAATAAACATAGAAAAACCCATAAAATATGTTTACCTAAATCAAAAGAAGATAAGAAAAGAAGACCAAAAAATAAAAACAAATAGTGAAATAGAAGATACAAATTTTATAATTACATAATTTATATAAATTATAATTAATTTTAATTAATGTATTATTTTAATTAATTTATAATTAATTAAATTCTAATTATATAATTAAAATTATGTAATTTATAATTCATCTGTTAAATAATTAGATTAAGTATAAAGAACTAAGCACTCCAATTAAAAGAGATCATCAGAATGAATTTTTAAAAAAACAGCATCAAATGATATGTTATCTATAACAAACACACATCAAATATAAAGACACAGAAAAATTGAGAGTTAAAAAGGTGGGAAAATATATAGCGTACAAATAATTAAAAATAATGAAAGTACTCAAACAAAGGATGAGGATATGTCAAAATAAAACTAAAATAAGCTTACGGGGGTTCTCATGCTCCACAAACAGAGCAAATTTAACGTAAAAATAATGATGGAGCTGGATTATAGTACCAGGAATTAAAAATAAAAATTCATAGTAATGTTCTTCTGTAAAGAATAAATATTAAACAAATGATCAAGTTAGAAAAGCACAATTAGAAAAAACAATGTAATCATTGTTTTAGATAAGACAATTGACGGAATCATTGAACCATAACTGGTTCAATGAACTATAACCATAACTAAAACCATAACTGAAATTTCTCCCGAGAGCAGGCGAATGTTAGACAGTCTTGCAGAATGAATGGCTCTGTCGGACTTTGGGATGTGCTTGTGTCCTGAAGGTGAAACTCTCACTATTGGGATTAGTTGGACTTTCCTGGGAGCTCAGTTGGTAAAGAATCCACCTGCAATGCAGGAGCCCCTGATGAGTTCCTGGGTGGGGAAGATCTGCTGGAAAAGGGATAGGCTACCGACTCTAGTATTCTTGGCCTTCCCTTGTGGTTCAGCTGGTAAAGAATTCACCTGCAATGCTGGAGACCTGGGTTCGATCCCTGGATTGGGAAGATCCCCTGGAGAAGGGAAAGACTACCCACTCCAGTATTCTAGCCTAGAGAATTCCATGGATTGTATAGTCCATGGGGTCACAAAGAGTCGGACATTTTCTTCTCATCCTTGAAAGATTCCAGAGAGCTAACTTGCGTCTTCCACCCCGTGAGGTTACAGTGAGAACACAGTCATCAAAAAGGAAACAGGCCCGTGCCACTCACCAAATCATCCACCATCTTCATCTTGCACTTTGCAGCCTCCAAAACTGTGAGAAATAAATGTTTGCTGTTTATAAACCACTCAGTTTATGGCATTTTTGTTAGAGTAGTTTATAACGACTAAGACAAAAGTCTAAAGTAAATCAACCAAAATTCATTTCAGGAAACTATTTAGTAATTACAAAAGGAAATATAGTAATATTACAGTGGAAGAATCTGGTGAAAAAAGTTAATACAAAACAGTTAAAAATGCATACCTTAATCCCTGGGGCAAATAGCAAAGCAATCAAAGAGGTATAGCTAAAAATCCAACAAAGTAATATAACAAACTGACACCAGGAACCTATTGACATGATGCACTGAAAATAACAAAGTTACTGCTATAGAAGTTCAGCCCAAAATCCATAACCTAAACCTGATTGTTAGAAAACTTCCAACAAATTAAGGGATATTTTGTAAAACAATTTTCCTATTTCTCTTCAAAAATACCAATGTCAAGAAAGACAGTAAAGAATAGCAGATGTTCCAGGTTAAAATAAACTGAAAACCAACAAAATTCTAGATGGTAGTCCTGGATTAGATACTGGACTGAAGAAGAACATTATGGGGACAGAAGGTAAAATTAAATTTTAGGCTATAATTAAATATTGGTATCATATCAATGCTAAGTTTCCTGATTTTTATGTGGCACTTATGTAATAAAATAACCTTTTTTCAAGGAAATACATTCTTGCAAATATGGCAAACTGCTAACAATTTGTGAGTCTGAGGAAAGAAACTCCATTGCATTATTCTTAAGTATCCTGAAAGTTTGAAATTATCATAAATAATCATTCAAAAAAGATAAAAATAATACATTATACTGAGTGGTACTTATTTAGGATTTCAAAGATGGGTTAATATTAGAAAATCATTAACATAATTCATGACATTAATAGAGCAGGTGATTATCTCCTTAGATGCTAAAAAGGCCTTCAACAAAAGCCAAAATTCATTCTTCATGAAAACACTCAATAGAGTCAGAATTTATGGATACTTTTTTAGTGATAAAATATTTATACTTCAGTCTAAAAGGCGGAATTTCTTCTCATGGATAAACATTAGGAGTATTTCTACTAAGGTTCAAAAGAAATCAGTGATCCCATCATCTTCACTATTTCTACTGTTTAATACTTTTAAAAATCTCATCTGATTTGATTGGCTAATACTTTCAGAACTATAAGAAGCATGAGGACTGGAAAAAAGTAAAACTTACTCTACGTGTATATGATATAACAACACACCTGGAAACACCAGTAAGTCAATACCAAGATCTACATACACACAGAGAGATACACAAATACACAAAATTCAGGAAGGCATATAAAGACCTAAAATTAGCATAAAATTTGCATATATATATATACACATAATGGAGAAGGCAATGGCACCCCACTCCAGTACTCTTGCCTGGAAAAATCCCATGGACAGAGGAGCCTGTTGGGCTGCAGTCCATGGGGTTGCTAAGAGTCGGACACGACTGAGCGACTTCACTTTCACTTTTCACTTTCATGCGCTGGAGAAGGAAATGGCAACCCACTCCAGTGTTCTTGCCTGGAGAATCCCAGGGAAGGGGGGAGCCTGGTGGGCTGCCGTCTATGGGGTCACACAGAGTCGGACACCACTGAAGCGACTTAGCGGCAGCAGCAGCAGCAGCATACACATAACAACCAATTTGATGTAAAGACAAAAACTCTCTTAAAAGATAAATTCATATAAATAAATACAATAATAAATGTACAAAACTTACATGAAAAAACTTACAAACACTTTGAAAGACTTAGAAGTATACCTGAACAGAGGGAAATACATATTTGTTCTTGTAGAGGAAAAAAAAAAATCACAAAGATGTTATCTTGCCAAGTTAGTATATAAATTTATAATAATGACAATAAAATTCCAATACTCACCCCCCTTGCCAGGATCTGAACAAGGCTTTTAGCGTTTACATGGAAAAATATATGGTAAATGTAGGGGGAAAATGCTCACTTTTTTTTTAAAGTGTGATGCAGCCCTACTGTTGGGAGTTTACCCTAAAGTAATATAAAGTAATATCAACTTGACTGCTCATCCATAAAAGACTATTTAAATAAACTTTGGTATATCTACACATTAGGATATTTGGCTTTAAGAAAGAATAAGTCTTCCTGTTCAAGATGGCAGAGTAGAAGGACATGCGCTTATCTCCTCCTGCGAGAGCAATAAAATCACAACTAGTTGTTGAACAACCATCAACAGGAGGATACTGGAACCCACCAGAAAAAGATACCCCATGTCCAAAGACAAAGAAGAAGCTGCAGCGAGATGGTAGGAGGGACACAATCACAATAAAATCAAATCACATACCCACCAAATGGGTGACCCACAGACTGGAGAAAAATAATACCAAAGAAGTTCTCCCACAGTTGTGAAGGTTCAGAACCCATCTCAGGCTTTCCAGCCTGGGGGCCCAACAAAAGGACAGAGAATCTCCAGGGAATCTGACCTTGAAGACCAGTGGGATTTGATTACAAGACTTCCCCAGGACTGGGGGAAACAGAGACTCCAGTCTTGGAGGGAACAAACTAAACCTTGCAAGCAATGACTCAAAGGAAAGGAGCAGCGACTCCACAGGAGACTGAAACAAAATTACCTGCTGGTGTTGGAGGGTCTCCTGTGGAGGTGTGGGTCAGGAGGGGCTCAGCCCAGGGACAGTGGCCCTGGCAGCAGAAGTCTGGGAATGTCTCCCTTGGTGTAATCTCTCTTGGAGGTCACCACTAACCCAACTATAGAGGTACGGGTCATCTCAGGCCATAAAAATACCAGGGAAGGGGGACAACTTCACCCATCAGCAGATAATCAGGTTAAAGTTTTACTGAGCAACTGAGCAAGGCCCTGCCCACCAAAGCAAGACCCAGTTTTCCCCACCACCAGTCCCTCCCATCAGGAAACTTGCATCAGCCTCTTTGCCTCATTCATCAGAGGGCAGACAAAAGAAGGAAGAAGAAGTACAGTCTCACAGCAGCTAAAACAAAAACCACATTACAGCTAGTTATTTAATCAGCGTGAAAAAGCAGCAAGTTACATCCCAAATGAAGGGACAAGATAAAATCCCAGAAAAATAACTAAATGAAGTGGAGACAGGCAACCTTTCAGAAAAAAAAAAATCAGAATAGTGATAGTGAAGATGATCCAGGATCTCAGGAAACGAATGGAGGCAAAGGCTGAGAAGATGCCAAAACTGTTTACAGAAGACCTAGAAGAACTAAAGAACAAACAAACAGAGATGAACAATACACTAGAAGGAATCAGTAGCAGAATAGCTGAGGCAGAAGAATGGATAAATGACCTGGAAGACAGAATGGTGGAAATCACTGTAACAGAACCAAACAGAAAAAAAGAATGAAAAGAAATGAAGACAGCCTAAGAGACCTTTGGGACAACATCAAATGCACCAACATTCACTTTAAAGGGGTCCCAGCAGAAGAGACAGAGAAAGGACCTGAGAAAATATTTTAAGAGATAATGGCTGAAAACCTCCCAAACATGGGAAAGAAGATAGTCAACCAAGTTCAGGAATCACAGAGAGTCCCAGGAAGGATAAACCCAAGGAGGAACACACGAAGACACATATTAATCACACTGACAAAAATTAGAGACAGAGATAAAACATTAAAAGCAACAAGGGAAAAATGATAAATAAAATACAAGGGAACTCCCATCAGGCTATCAGCTGATTTCTCAACAGAAACTCTACAAGCCAGAAGGGAATGGCATGATATATCTAAAGTGATGAAAGGGAAGAACCTACAACCAAGAATACTCTACCCAGAAAGACTCTCCTTCTGATTTGATGAAGAAATCAAAAGCTTTCCAAACAAGCAAAAGTTAAGAGAAGTCAGCACCACCAAAACAGCTTTACAACAAATCCTAAAGAAACTTCTCTAGATAGAAAACACAAGAGAAGAAAAAGACTTACCTACATAAAATAAACCCAAAACAATTAAGAAAACGGTAATAGGATCATACATATTGATAATTACCTTAAATGTAAATGGATTAAATGCACCAACCAAAGACATAGACTGGCGGATGAAACATGTGTTTGTATGCACTTCCACTTACCGCATAATGCTGCTTGACCACACCCCCCTTCAAATTGTATGTGATTATTTTATATTGTTAGGTTAATCATGTTCCCATTACGGCTTGCAAGTATAACTATCTTTTATTTTTTGTCTGGCTATTGATTGTAAAAACAGATAAACATCTTTTGCTATGGTGATTATGTAACTATTACTCACTTAATACCATTGTATCATGATTGGTTAACAGGAAAATAATAGAATTCTATATCATCAAAACTACCATTCAACAGGAAAACCTCCAATCACTTTTTAAAATCCAAATGCATATCAGAATTACCTTGGAATACTTTGCTAAATGCAAATGACCAGGTATTAATTACTTTTATGGTCAAAGCTCCTGGTAAGTTTCTAGTGAACAGCCATGTTTAAAAACAACTGGACTATACGAGGATCTTTTACTTTTATCTAATTTATTTCACTTTTTTATTTCTTATTCAGTGCTCCCATTTCATTCATGTTTTCCTTTTTTTCCATCTCTTCTTTATTGTTCTGATGTTCTTTCTCAAATCTTTATCAAGCATAATAGAAAAGCTTTGTATACATACATAAATAATATGCATAATATATATATTTTAGAATACTTATGAATTTTTCCTAGCTAAAATATTTATGACATTTTTATTTCACTTGTTTGACTTTGTATGAACAGAATGCTAGATTTCTAATTTAAAAAAATAGGCATGCATCAAGCAACAAGACTACACAGGGAATTATAATCAATATCTTGTAATAACCTATAATGGAAAATAATTTCAAAAATAATGTATGTGTAAATATATAACTGAATCACAATAAAAAAGAATTCTACTTTCTGAAATTTAGTAACATTTATCTTTTTGCCAGTTTTTCTAAATGTCCTTTGAACATCTAATAGCAATGTATCAGATACAAAATTTTAAATATATTTATGTAGGATACAATATTAGTAGAAATTAATAGAAATATAAATCTATTTTATTTAAATTATTAATGGCATCATTCAAGATGCTCCTATTCTTATTTTTTCTGCACTTGATAAAATATTCTCAGAGAAATATTAATACATCTCACTATGATTATACAGTTTTTTCTTTTCCCTTATATTTCTTCTGATTTTTGGTTTATGCATCTTTGTTTCTTTGTTGTTAGGTATGGATTATGATGTCTATCTTCTTTGTGAATTGTGCCTTTTATCATCAAAACTATTCATCTTCGTTTCATTTTAAAGAAAGAAAGAAAAAATAGTGATATTGTGATATTTCTCTGAATGTTTTATCAAGTGCAAGGAATAAGATATATAGAGAATATGCTATCTTTTATTTTTAAAAGATTGTGAGATAATATGTATATGTTATTATAGTAATGATATGTAAATGCATGTAATAACATGCATGTATATGCATACATACATATATACTTACTTTTGCAGCAAGAAGTACAGAATGATATACTAAAAAAGAATGAAAAATTTTCCTCTGGAGATGAGTAGGAGTGGGATGCGGTAATATTTATGCAAGTGAGACTTCCCTGAGAATGTTTTTTTACATAGATTTGAATTTTGAAACTTAATTTTGAATTTTGAACCACATTTTTGTATTTTGTAAATATTTTATGTATGCAAAATAAAATAGTATCAAAAGGATACAATCAAATGTGAAAACATATATTTGTGGTTCTGTTGTTGTTCAGTTGCTAAGTCATGACCGACTCTTTTGTGACCGCATGGACTGTAGGCTGCCAAGCTCCTCTGTTCATGGGATTTCCCAGGCAAGAATACTAGAATTGGTTGCCATCCTTCTGCAGGGGATTGTCCCAACCTAGGGATCAAACCTGAGTCTCCTGCATTGGCAGGAGGATTCTTTACCACTTAGTCACCAGAGAAGCCTGAAAATACATATACACAGAAATAAATTAAATAAACTGTAACTTCATTTGATAATATTGATAACATAACATGAAAAGAAAAAATGTTAAGCAACTTTTGGACACCATACTCTAATCGTACATTCCTATAGAGATGCAGTCTAAATTTAAAAAATATGTATATATATATTTTTTTTTTTTTCCAGAGAAATATCAACCTTTATTTAGGAGGTTTGTAGGTGGTGGTGGTTTTAGTGTATAATCTGAAAGTATTTTGTGCATTACAAAATTAAGACATTGTACAAATATGTTTTTGCAAATGGGTTTTCTTTGTGGGAGGAGAGAAATGTAAATGGGAAATCAGTGTTCCACTGAACTGGAGCTTCCAGTATCAACTTAGAGGTTTGAGGGAAAAAAAAAAAAAGATATATATATATATATATATGTGTGTGTGTATGTGTGTGTATATATATATATATATATATATATATATATATATGTATTTCCCCTAAAAGGAGTTAGAAGCAATAGCGGCCGGTTAGTGAAGAACATACCTAGAGCACAGATTTTGGTTTCTAGGTACCATTTCTCACTAAAGGAAACCAGGGATGCTTTGAAAATTGTTAATCACAGATCTGGACAGAGAAAGTACAATGTGAGCTTGGAATTTCTTTCTTTTCCAAACAGCAAGATAGTGTTCAATGCTTTTCCTCTTAGTAGAATGTCAATTAATCAATATAGAGGGATTATAAAATTAGAAAATCATTTGCAATCTCCAGTGCAATAAGTGAGAGAGGCGAAAGTCATCACAGGAAATGGGCAAAGGTTGCCAGGGATGATGCTATGTCACAGAGCCAAAGAAGAATACACCTTACTGATTACAAAGGGAGATATACATTTGCTTCTTATAGCCTACTTCTACCAAAAAAAAATCTTGACATGAAAGACACCCGGAAGTCACCACCTTCACTAAGTGACCCTCACTAGTAGGACAGCCTGACATTATGTGCCTTGTGATATGTGACAATAAGTACATATGGCTCACATGTAATATCCTTGACAAAATATTGAATCTGCATCAAATCATGAAGAAGTAATCAGAAAAATCCAGCATGAGAGATGTTCTACCAGACACACTGCCTGATTCTTCTAAAATGACACTGTCATGAAAGACCAAAAGTAATAACAATAATTTCAAAAATAAATAAACAGAATTCTAGACTGAAAAAGACTGAAGAAACGTAATAACCAGATGAATCCTTATAAAAGGATGCAACCATCTTGGGGGCAACTGTGGAAATTTGATAATGATAGTGTAGTGAAAGTCACTCATTAATGTCTGACTGTTTGCGACCCCATGGACTATACAGTTCATGGAATTCTTCAGGCCAGAATACTGGAGTGGTAGCCTTTCCCTTCTCCAGGGGATCTTCCCAACCCAGGGATTGAACCCAGGTCTCCCACATTGCAGGTGGATTCTTTACCAGCTGAGCCACAAGGGAAGCCCATGGAAATTTGAATATTAGCTCTATTTTAGATATCATTAAATCACTGTTAATCTCTTACATGTGATAATGGTACTGTGGTTGTGATAAAAGAATGCTTTTATTCTTGGGGAGCAGAGTTTTCTTTATGTAGACATTGATAAATATACTAATATCAGAAAAGCAAAAACAAAATGCAATAAAGACATTTTCAGACAAACAAAAGCTGGGAGAACTCACTAGCAGATCTGCATTATAAGAAAGAGAAAAGCAAATTGTTTAGATAGAGGGAAAGGGATTCCAGATGGAAGGTCAGAGATGCAGGAAGGAAAGAAAAGTGCTGGGGCAAAGCTAAATGAAGAACTGGCTATGTCAGACAACAACAAAAATATTTTGCGGCATTTAAAATGTAGAGAGAATGCCCAACCAACAGTAAATGAGCTGAAGCTGGGCAAAGGAAGTAAGGTATTCTATTGCATTTTCTAGACAGCAGGTAGAGTTACCAAACTGACATTGGATTTTGATAAGTCAAGGATGAAAGCTGTCATCACTGGGGCAAGATTTCTCAACCTTGACCTGTGACATTTGGGATCATATGTTCTTAGCTGTGGGAGACTGTTCTGCATACTGCAGACTGTTTATCAGCGTTTCTGACTTCTAACTAGCTAGTCACCATTAGCAATCTGTGATAATTAATTTTATGTGTCAAATTGATTCGATCATGGGATTCCCAGATATCTGGCTGAGCATCATTTCTAGGTGTGTCTGTGAGAGTGTTTCCAAAGATACCTACATTTGAATTGGTAGACTCAGCAAAGTGGATTGCTGTACCCAGGATGGGTGGGCAGTGAATAGACTGATAAGGTGGAGGAAAGAAAGATGTGCTCTCTCTTCCTGACTGATGGAGCTGGGGTACTCATCTCTGCCTGCCCTTTTCACTTCTGGTTCTGAGGCCTTCATACTACACCACTAGCTTTCCTAGGTCTCTAGCTTGCAGATGGCAGAGGTGGGACTTCCTAACCTCCATAATTGCATGGACCAATGTCTTATCATAAATTTCCATATATATATATAGCATACTTTGTTTCATTGTGCTTCCCTTTATTGTTCTTCACAAGTATTATCTATTTTACAAACTGAAGGTTTGTGGCAAACTTGTGTTGTCAGATGATGGTTAGCATTTATTAGAAATAAAGTAATTTTCACTTAAGGTATGTAGAAATTTTTTTAGATATAGTGCAATCACACATTTAATATAGTACAGTATAGAGTAAACATAGCTTGCACTGGGAAGTAAAAAAATAGATTGTATGTCTCACTTTATTGCAGTGGTCTGAAACCAAGCCTGTAATCTTTCTGAGGTAAGCCTGATGGAGTGTGTGTGTGTGTGTGTGTGTGTGTGTGTATTTCTATAGATAGATATATATAGGGACATATACATATATATATATGCATATATATATATATGTATATATTATAACTTATTACTTCTGTTTGTCTAGAGAATCCTGACTAGTACACAAGACCCTCCCCAAACCCTCCTGCCATAATTGTGACATCCAAACTTGTCTCCAGACATTGCCAAGCTTCCCTTATGGTGAGAGAAATCTCTCTAGTTGAAAACCACTGCACTAGGGTATCTAAAAAATAATAGTAAATGAGTATATAACTTCCAAAGTAACAGAGAAAACATTGGGAGCAGTAATTCAAAGAGTAAAAAAAGGAGCATGAAGTGAGTAAGACTAATCAAAAGCATCCAGTTGAAACGGTAGATTTAAATCCAAATATGACATGATAACAGTAAACCATAAATGAATGAACCGCCCCAATTAAAATAACAGATTGCCAGATGAAATATCATGGGGCTGGGTGCACTGGAAGCAGTAATGCCCTGAGGTGCACAGCAGCCCTGGTCGTGGGGAAAGTGTGAAAGTGGAGGTGGAATTCCAGCATTCTCTATCACTGCTCGGCGGTGGGGACACTGGGAAGGATGCTTATTGAAGTCTCAATTCCTTTATCAGAAAAGGAGGGATTTAATTAGACCAGTGGTTCTCTCCAGCATCAGGAATTCACAGGCATCAGAATCCTCAGGTGAGCTTTAAAACACACACACACACACACACACACACACACACACACACACACACGTCTGTCCTTTCCCAGAAGAACTGAATGAGATTTTGAGATGGTGTCACTTGGGTTTGGAGACCCAGGTGTTCATATTTTGAGAACGAAAGATTAAGGATAGGTTTAAGGAGGAAGAGGGGTGGAGGAGGGGACTCTTTCCAGCTTAGGTTGTGTAAGTGTCTGTGAATGGTTTAGTAAACAGCGAGCTAGGGTAGGTAGTCTCCTTTTGTTTCCAGCCCCATTGCATTTGTTAAGTCAGAAGCCTGTCCAAAACCTGTAACTCATGGAGATGGTCCATCTGTATTTGCTTGAGAGCCTAAGAAGTAAAAGTTGCTTTTACCAGTTCCCCAAGGGCTGGTTGAGTTATTTCAAATCCTAAAAGATGATGCTGTGAAAATGTTGCACTCAATATGCCAGCAAATTTAGAAAACTCAGCAGTGGCCACAGGACTGGAAAAGGTCAGTTTTCATTCCAATCCCAAAGAAAGGCAATGCCAAAGAATGCTCAAACTACCACACAATTGCGCTCATCTCACACACTAGCAGAGTAATGCTCAAAATTCTCCAAGCCAGGCTTTAACAGTACATGAACCATGAACTTCCAGATGTTCAAGCTGGATTTAGAAAAGGCAGAGGAACTAGAGATCAAATTGCCAACATTTGTTAGATCATTGAAAAAGCAAGAGAGTTCCAGAAAAACATCTACTTCTGCTTCATTGACTATGCCAAAGCCTTTGACTGTCTGGATCACAACAAACTATAGAAAATTCTTAAAGAGATGGGAATACCAGTTCATCTGACCTGTCTCCTGAGAATCTGTACGCAGGTCAGGAAGCAATAGTGAGATCTAGACAGGGAACAACAGACTGGCTCCAAATCAGGAAAGGAGTATATCAAGCCTGTATATTGTCATCCTGCTTATTTAATTTGTATGCAGAGTACATCATGAGAAATGCCAGACTGGATGAAGCACAAGCTGGAGTCAAGATTGCTGGGAGAAGTATCAATAACCTCCAATATGCAGATGACACCACCCTTATAGCAGAAAGCAAAGAAGGACTAAAGAGTCTCTTGATAAAAGTGAAAGAGGAGAGTGAAAAAGTTAGCTTAAACCTCAACATTTTGAAAATGAAGATCATGACATCTAGTCCCATCACTTCATGGCAAATAGATGGAGAAACAATGGAAACAGTGACAGACTATTTCCTCGGGCTCCAAAATCACTGCAGGTGGTGACTGCAGCTATGAAATTAAAAGACACTTGCTCCTTGGAAGAAAAATTATGACCAACATAGACAGCATATTAAAAAGCAGAGACATTACTTTGCCAACAAGGGTCCATCTAGTCAAAGCTATGGTTTTTCCAGCAGTCATGTATGGATGTGAGAGTTGGACTATAAAGAAAGCTGAGCACCGAAGAATTGATGCTTTTGAACTGTGATGTTGGAGAAGACTCTTGAGAGTCCATTGGATAGCAAAGAGATCCAACCAGTCAATCCTAAAGGAAATCAGTCCTGAATATTCATTGGAAGGTCTGATAGTGAAGCTGAAACTAATGCTGAAGCTGAAATACTTTGGCTACCTGATGCAAAGAACTAACTCATTGGAAAAGACCCTGATTCTGGGAAAAATTGAAGGCTGGAGGAGAAGGGGTGACAGAGGATGAGATGGTTGTATGGCATTACTGACTCAATGGACATGAGTTTGGGTAAGCTCCGGGAGTTGGTGATGGACAGGGAGGCCTGGCAGTTCATGGGGTTGCAAAGAGTCGGAAACGACTGAGCGACTGAACTGAACTGAACTGAGGGCTGGTTAAAAGCAGCAGAAAGATGCTGGTTATAACTGAGGACCTAGACTCAAAGGGTATATTATGTTTCTATTGCCGCTGTAACAAATATATTCAGTGGCTGTAACAAATACGTTCAATGGCTTAAACAAAACAAATTTATGATTTCACAGTTCTATAGACCTGATGCAGATTTTACCAGACTAAATTCATAGTGTTGGGAGGGCTACCTTTCTTTTTGGAGGCTCTAGGGCAAGGGTCCCCAAACTTTTTGGTACCAGGGACCAGTTAGTTTTATGGAAGACAATTTTTCCATGGGCCAAGTGGGGGGTGAATGGTTCTGAGATGATTCAAGCACATTACATTTATTGTGCACTTTATTTCTATTATTATTACATCACTTCCACCTCAGATCATCAGGCATTAGATCCTGGAGGTTGGAGACCCCTTGCTCTAGGCGATAGACAATATGCTTCACTGCCTTCTCCAGCTTCAAGAATGGTCAAGAATGGTGGCCAAGTCCTTGTCATGTCGCATCTCTGGCACTTCTTTTATTGTTCTCTCTTTTTCTGACCCAGCTAGGAAACGTGTTGTTCTTTTAAGAACTCACGATTATACCATATACCCCTGGACGATTCAAGCTAATCCCCCTATCATAAAATCTATACCCTTAATCATCATTGCAAACTGTCTTTGCCATGTAAAGTAACATATTCTTAAATTCTAGGGATAAGGGTGTGAATGCCTTTGGAGGCCTGTTATTTCACTCGCCACCAAGGATGACTAAGGAAAGTTTTAGAGGTCTCCAACACAGAATCCCACTGACAGTCCTGTCTTTGTTCTTCCATTTCTCTGCTCAGATTCCAAAATCTGGGACAGAGAACTTCCTTAGCATGCCCACATTGATTGACCGCCCCAACGAGACTGCAAAGAGAGGAACAGTGGCCATCCCCCCTCCCTCTTCTGTCTGTAAAGAAGGGGATGGGATGGTGGTTAGGTAAACAAAATAAAACACAAATTCACTACACTAGGCTGTGTCCCTGTCCCTGGGATGGAGATTCACTTGACCAGCAGGGAGGAACATCCAGTAATTAGGACTAAATAACCAGACCAAAATGATCATGGAGCCTAAATTCAGGATTGGGCACACATCTTTAGTTCTTTCTATAAACAGAGGAGACTGTGTTAGTCAAATACCTGTAAAATAAACCTGTAAAGTGTGTTCGTCAAATACCTGTAAAGAAATTTTTAATCTTCAATGTATATTATTATGGTAAGGTGTAACAAATTACCTATGGTACACAAAAGCTTATAGGATACCATTATCCTTAATTAATGGGTAAATGCATGGCTGTTATTCAATGAAACTGATTTATTGTCTTAATTTTCAGATGTTCTGCCTCACGTTTCCACCGAAACCATCGTGTGCCCATAGTAACCAGCAGACACCGTGCATGTGTGGTCCCCTTTATGACCTGCGCCTAATTAGTTTTTTATTGTCATCTTCCAACTCACGCTTAAACTGTACAAACAGGGGCAGCATGACTCCCAATACCGATTAATAAGCCTCCAGCCCCGGTCCTGCAATAAACAGGGAGTATTTATGGCACGAGATCGGCATCTGGTGCCCGCTTCTCCTTGTGGTTCTCTGGGGCGGCGGTGGAGTGTGGGATTCAGAGGGGGTGGCGCCGATGAAGACCCGGCTAGCCCCCGCCCCGCATCCTGACTGCATCACCCCTACCTGTCCTTCACTGCCTCTATTAGGCTCGGCTAGTTAAGTGAAAGGGAGAGAAAGGAGCTGAAAGCTGGTGGGTGTTGGAGCTTGGAAGTCCACAGTTCCCGGCTAATTGCTGGTCCTAACAGGCACAATTAACTGCTACAAGCCCTTTGAGATGGCCCCGGGCCTTTCTCAGGTAGCAGCCATCACCAGATAAAGGCTGAAATGTGCGGCTCTTAGAGAGACACTTGCAGACAGGAGTGTCACAGCCTGCCAATTACAGTCTCCCTGTACACAGTCACTTCCCAGAGAGACGAAGAACCCAGAGGAAGACCCAGCGTTAAAGGGATATAGCAAGGGCTGTTCTCAGCCCCAGGAGCTGAACTGCAGCCCTCGTGGGCTAGGAGTTGGGTGTGGGAGGTGCTTTGCAGATTAAGCCTTTATTGTTGAGTCCATCAGAAGCTCCATTTCCTGGACATTTGCTATTTGCATTTCCCTCTATCTCCAAACTTCCTGGCAAAAGCACCATTCTGCACCCTCCTCCCCCTGTTTTCCTTGGGGAGGGGCAAACAGACAAAAATTAGACACTTCCTGAGAGAGAAAAGCAGATTGATGCTGGGGAAAGAGTGCTTAATTAGGAGTCAAGATTCCCCCCCCTCCCCCACAATTTAAACAGCTACAGTCACATCCTTCACAGAGGGTTAGGTAAGATGAAAATCCCATTTCAAGTGTTTTTTGGCTACATATAATATAAATCAACTGTAAAGCACAGTATATGTGGATTTCTGAAGATAACATTATTCAGTAATTTCTATGTGCTAACTCCAATGAATTGATAAAATATATAATAAAGAGTACACATTAAAATATAATGTTTATTTTGTCTTGTCGAACAAAAGGAAAGAATTAATGATGTTTTCATTCCAATCCCAAAGAAAGGCAATGCCAAAGAATGCTCAAACTACCAAATAATTGCACTCATCTCACATGCTAACAAAGCAATGCTCAAAATTCTCCAAGCCAGGCTTCAACAGTATATGAACCATGAACTTCCCAGTTGTTCAAGTTGGATTTAGAAAAGGCAGAGGAACCAGAGACCAAATTACCAATAGCCGTTGGATCATTGAAAAAGTGAGAGTTCCAAAAAAACATCTGCTTTATTGTCTACGCCAAAGTCTTTGACTGTCTGGATCACAGCAAACTGTGGAAAATTCTTAAAGAGATGGGAATACCAGACCACCTTACCTGCCTCCTGAGAAATCTGTATGCAGGTCAAGAAGCAACACTGAGAACTGGACATGGAACAACAAACTGATTGCAAATTGGGAAAGGAGTACATCAAGGCTGTATATTGTCACCCTGCTTATTTAACTTATACACAGAGTACATCATGAGAAATACCAGGCTGGATGAAGCACAAGCTGGAATCAAGATTGCTGGGAGAAATATTAATAATCTCAGATATGCAGATGACACCACCCTTATGGCAGAAAATGAAGAACTAAAGAGCCTCTTCAGTTCAGCTCAGTTCAGTTCAGTTCAGTTGCTCAGTCATGTCCGACTCTTTGTGACCCCATGGACTGCAGCACACCAGGCCTCCCTGTCCATCACCAACTCCCGGAGTTTACCGACTCATGTCCATTGAGTCAATGATGCCATTCAACCATTGCATCCTCTGTCGTCCCCTTCTCCTCCCACCTTCAATCTTGCCTTGGCTCCATCTCTTCATTCTTTCTGAAGTTATTTCTCCACTGATCTCTAGTAGCATATTGGGCACCTACCAACCTGGGGAATTCATCTTTCAATGTCCTATCTTTTTGCCTGTTCATACTGTTGATGGGGTTCTCAAGGCAAGAATACTGAAGTGATTTGCCATTCCCTTCTCCAGTGAACCACATTTTGTCAGAACTCTCCACCATGACCTGACCGTTTTGGGTGGCCCTACACAGCATGGTTCATAGTTTCATTGAGTTAGACAAGGCTGTGGTTCAGGTGATTAGATTGGTTAGTTTTCTGTGATTGTGATTTCAGTCTGTCTGCTCTCTGATGCCCTCTCTGAGCCCCTACCATCTTACTGGGGTTTCTGTGAACTTGGACGTGCAGTATCTCCTCTCAGCCATTCCAGCGCCGTGTAGCCACCACTCTTGATAAAAAAAAAAAAAAAAAAAGAGCCTCTTGATGAAAGTGAAAGAGGAGGGTGAAAAAGTTAGCTTAAAACTCAACATTCAGGAAACTAAGATCATGAAAACTGGTCCCATCACTTCATGGGAAACAATGGAAACAGTGACAGACTTTATTTTGGGGGGGCTCCAAAATCACTACAGATGGTGACTGCAGCCATGAAATTAAAAGACACTTGCTCCTTGGAAGAAAAGTTATGACCAACCTAGAGAGTATATTAAAAAGAAGAGATATTATGTTACTAACAAAGGTCCGTCTAGTCAAAGCTATGGTTTTTCCAGTAGTCACGTATGGATGTGAGAGTTGGACTATAAAGAAAGCTGAGCACCGAAGAATTAATGCTTTTGAACTGTGGTGTTGGAGAAGACTCTTGAGAGTCCCTTGGACGGTGAGGGGATCCAACCAGTCAATCCTAAAGGAGATCAGTCCTGAATATTCATTGGAAGGACTGATGCTGAAGCTGAAACTCCAATACTTTGGCCACCTGATGCAAAGAACTGACTCATTGGAAAAGACCCCATTGCTGGGAAAGATTAAAGGCAGGAGAAGGGCATGAGAGAGGATGAGATGTTTGGATGGCATCACCAACTCGATGGACAGGAGTTTGAGCAAACTCCGAGAATTGGTGCTGGACAGGGAAGCCTGGCATGCTGCAATCCATGAGGTCACAAAGAGTAGGACACGACTTAGTGACTGAACTGAACTGAATGATGTCCAGAGTTGAATTTCTGTACTTTAAAGTGCATGATGCAACTTTGCTGTGTGATGTTAGGAACTCGTTACATCTCCTCCAGTACTCATTTCCCCCATTGGCAAAGGATGGAGTTAGACAAGATGGCCTGTGATGTCACTGCCAGGGCGGATGTTCTTGGACAACACACCCCCCTAGGGTACCGCCTCCAGCAGCACCAGAAGATGAGGTTGGTACTCACTCTTGCAACCTAGACCCTGAAGTCATGTGGTGGGGACAGTGCCCATTCCCACTGCTGGGGTAATGCATCTATACTTGCTACACACTCTGTCTACAACCAATGGCGGCCACACACCAGCCACAGATGAAGGAACAAGAGTCTGCCAGAGGTCTGGGTCATGGGACATCCCCGTGGCCTGAAATATGTGACAGTGTGGGACCAATTAGCAGGCAACTGAGCAATTTCCAATGACCACTGTGGAAAGGGGTCGGTGCCCTTAACTCAAGCCTCTTGTCTCTTTTCTTCCACAGCCAGGTCTGGTCAAACCATGCTTGAGAACACTCCTTCTCCAGATGGTTCTGGAGAAATGGTGAACCACTGGTGTTCAGAACAGGACCATGGAGGCAGGCTGTTGGGGTGGAAAATGAGCATCAGACACTGTGGGCAATTGGGAAACCTGGGATCTGTTCCCTTCTCTGCCATTTCCTGATGCTGTGACATTGAGCATGTGTCTTAAACTTTCTGGGCCTCTTTTTCTTGGTTTTACAGGTGAGGGATTCATGTTTCATGACATTTTTTATTCTTGCTAGCTTTGATATTTGAAGATTCTAAGTGGTCCTACTTGGTCTCTTGCAAGTTATTATTACTCTTTTTAACTATGACAGTGGGCGTGCCCCAGAAGGAAGATGGCAGAAGGAAAGGACAGTGGGAAGGAGGCAGGCATTTATACGCTATTATGAGATAGTATAACAGAATTACTGTACAGTACACCTGAAACTTACTCAACCTTGGGAATCAACTAAATTCCAATATAAAGTAAAGATTAAATCTTTTTAAAAAAAAGAGGAAAAAAGAAAAAATGAATTGCCAAATGTAAGACATAAAACCATAAATTTCTGGGAAAAAATAGAAAAAAAATTGTGACCTTGGGCTAGGCAAAAATTCCTTAGATATGGCACAAAAGGCATAAACCAGAAAAGAAAAACAAAAATTAAGCTTCATCAAAATTAAAAACTTAATACTTGGAGAAAACCATTGATAAAATAAAAAGAGTAGACTATGTAAATAATTCTTATAACTCAATAATCAAAAAAACATAAATCCTGGCTGTATGGTCAAAAGATCTCAACAAATGCTTCAACAAAGAAAATTCAAAGAAGGCAAATGCATGTATGAAAAAATGTTTAATATCATTGGTTATTCAGGAAATGCAAATTAAAAAAGAGATGTACACCCACTAAAATAACTAACATACAAAAACTGATAATATCAAGTGTTAGTAAAGACTTGAGACAATTATAATCTCACGTAGTAAAGGGGAGAAAGCAAAATGTTTCAGCCATTTGAAAAACAAGTTGGCAGTTTCTTATAAAATTAAATCCCTATGTAACTTATGACCCAGGAATTTGACTCCTAGATATTTATTTCCTAAGAGAAATGAAACATATGCCCATGTGAAGATATGTATGCAAGCACTGTTAGTAGCTTTATTCATAATAGCCTAACACTGGAAATAGCTCAAATATCCACCAGCCTGCAAGTGGATAAACAAATGAGGTATATCCATACAATAGAATAGTTCTTAGCAATGAATAAAAAAGAAAGAAGTACTGACACTTATTGCCACTTGGATGAGCCCAAAAGTATTATGGTACATGAAAGTGAGGCAGAAAGCAGTACATTCTCTCTGATTTCATTTATTTGAAATTCTATAGCAACAGAAAGCAGACAAATAATTGTGTAGGGCTCATGGTCAGGTACACAAGAGGATTGGTGGGGGGGTAATGGAAATTTTTGAAGTCTTGATTCTGTGGCCATTGTGTTACTATAAACCTGTACAAAACTTATGAAGCTATACATTTTAAATTGTTAAATTTTATGGAATATTTCAAGCATCAAAAATGTGCATTTGAGAGTGACAAAAATATGCACTTACTTGGGTGCCAGACACCGGATCTGTCATGGTGGGGTGTTGGGTTTCTTACTAGGGTCACCCTGAAGTAGTCTTGAGGGACATGTTGCCTGAATTCTAGGTCTGACTGTGTCACAAGCAGGGATGCTGGGGTAAAACAGGCTGAGTGCTCCCCCACCCCCAGTGGATTCCTCTCCAAAAGGCCACTGCCATTGGATTCAAAGTTCTTCCATGAAACTTTGTGGGGAAGGTGAGACTCTGAGGAGTTGGGGTCTTCAGAGACAAGATAGCCTGGAAGACAGCTTGACCATTGCCCTTAATTGATCAGCCGCTTGGGGATGGGAGGAGGGTGACAGCTGGCTGATGGAGCTGGCTCTGGCACAGTATTCAATGAAGCGGCCACATCTCTCTTAGGGACAAGGGCATCAATACCGAATTTGTCCTCTGTTTGTCCTTGCACTCATATTAACTCGCCAAAATAATTTCAGGAAGTTCAGTGCCCAGAATGTCTGAGTAATTTGTTGTGGAAATTGAAGGAAGGGTATATATTGAGCACATCGGTCACAACAATACAAGACAGAAGAGCTGTCTGATGAGGCAGAAAAAACCCAGAGGAGGTGACTGTCTGTAGTCATCACCCCTGGGCCCCCACGATTGTGCCTTACACACCACTGTGCATAAGCAGCCTAGAGGGTGATCCCAAGTGGGCACCATTCTGAGGGAAGAGGCTCCTAGAAGCAGAAGGGACCAAGAGGACAAGTGCACTCTCCATCTTTCCCGGGCTGACAGGTCCACTTTCAGCTGCCATCTGTTCTCTCCACTAAAGGATTTTGTCTCCTTCCAGATCCATGTGGTAGAAGAGGGTTGGGCCACACTCTAGATCTTCTCAGCACTCCGGGACCACCAGTCCACCAGAACCTCAGATCCAGGTTACAAACTCAGGGGAAAGACTGACCCAGTAGAGTCAGGCACATGCCTCTGGTCCAAACCACTGGGCCCTGGGCCTCAGTTGCCCAATAGAGCCCTCGGGGCATGGGAAGCTAATGGGTAGTAGGATTTCCAAGTGGTCTCTCAAAGGGATTTGGTGGAATTCTTAAAGCTCTGCAACAGTGGAATTCTGTGCCTCTCTGCGTATCTCTGCTCCCCAGAGGTGGCTGGTTTTGTCTGCTAGTGCTCTAAGGACTTCAGAGGGTATGCTTCTCAGGAAGGAGCTGCCGCTGGAGGGCAAGTTTCCCAAACCCAGTCATCCAACCCTGAGGTTATTTTCAGAATCCCTTTCTCCTTCATATTCCAGTGGAGTTCCTTGGCAGGGAGCTAACCCTTTCCAGGGTCTCCCAGCAGCCCTCCTCACGACCTCGCAATGTACAGACCTCTCCTTCCAAAGGAGGCTGCTAGCACAATGCTCCGTCTGAGAAGGCCATGGAAATGACAACCATGACAGATTGTGGGTGGAATTTTTGTTCCTTTCCCTCAATCTTCAGCTGAGCAGAGCACTGGGGAAAGGAAACAACCACTTGTTTTCAGATCTTCACTGTTCTCCTCCATAAAATGTGCATAATTGCCTGGTCTGCCACCTCAGAGCACAGAGAAGATAGATACGAAAACTCAAGATGAACAGCCATCAAAATCATGACATGTTCCTTGATGCTGGATCTCAAAACTAGACTTCAGGGGGCTAGGGCTTGGGGCAAACACCTGACTCATCCGCATCTTTTTCCAAAAAGACAGAGAAAAGTTTCCTAAACCTCTCAGGGTAGCTGAGGACACAGAAAAAGCAGAGTTTTCTCCTGGCCAAGGTATGAGTTTCCAGATGAGAGTGTGTGTATGTGTATGTGTGTGTGTGTGTGTGTGTGTGTGTGTGTGTAAATGCATACACATATAGGAGTGTGGGACTCTTCTTGTGCAACTTTGGGGCAAATTTAGCCAAACACAGATCCTTTGACAAAAAGCAGCAGGTCTCCTGGTGGTAGAGGTGCTCAGGTTTCCTTGTTCATCCATCCCCAGAGCCAGGGAGATGTGTGGTTTTGGCCACTGAGGGTGGAGTAAGAGGGGCAGGATGGACCGTGTTGGTGCCAGTAGGCCATGTACATTTACAATTCAATCCAGGACCAGCTACATAATTTGCAGAGTCCAATGCAAAATGAAAGCAGAAAACTTCGTTTAAAGATTATTAAGAATTTCAAGATGGCAACAGGAGTACCATAAACCAAGTATGGGGCCCTAGTGAGCACGGAGTCCAGGAAAGACTACAGGTGACATGATTGTGAAGTTGGCCTGGATTATAGCTCATCAACTTATACCCAGTCTGCAAGAACTTCAGCTTCAGCCCTTTCCCTAACCCTGTCACCACAGGCACGCCTGCCTCCATCTCTGGGCCCTGTCTCTGGGCCAAGTCACCATGGCCTCCCTCTTGGCACTCAGCTCTGTGTCTTACACTCAGGATGAATACTTTAACTGCTGGTTGAATTGGCCTGAGATATTTAACATTTGGTTAAATGCTGAAATTGTTCATCTGATGAAATTGCCACATTTGTTTTTATGTCCTGACTCCTCAGCAAATGTGTACACTACTCATCAAGAGCTGCAGCCTGGAAGGTGTGCGCGTCCCTCCCACAGCAGGTATTCATTCGCATCCACCCATCATCTGGCATGGCTTGGCTGAGGGGAAACTTGAGTAAGACACCAGGGTAGGAAGACACCTTTGCAGGTTAACATCAGAGAACCGTGCAAAAGTTCTGCTTTGAGGTATGACTGAGCTTTCCTGTGACAAACAGCCCTCCACAGTGGCCCAAGAGGACCTGCAGCCTGAACTCCTGCTCTGAGGGTTTAGTGGATCAAAGCCAGTGTTGCCCAGGACCCAGACTACAGATGACATAAGGACGAGGACCAGGGTCAGCTGGCAACTGTGTCCAGAGGCAGAGCTGCATAAGATCAGATCAGGGCACCCCTTCCAATAGCCAGGCTGTTCAAAGGAGGAATGGATACCAAGGATGGCCCTTCTGGGCTGAGCGGGCAGCTGGGTTGGGTCATTGGTTTGCTGACTTAGCCTTCCTCCTTGCCCTGGTCTTTGTCATGGTGGACACTTACTGCTCGACTCTGCTCTGAAAACCCCACAGGGATGATCACACATACTGGTCACAACAACTCTATGAGATACACACTACTTTCCTACCTTTTTGTAAGAAAAGCATCAGAACCAGAAAAGAGGTGGAGCCTGATTTTGAACATGGTATTGGAAGAGCAAGCTCACTTTATTATATTACCCTCCACCCACTTCCAGCCCAGGGAGCACTTTTAAAAATACAAATGGCTAGGCTCTTTGTCCAGAGATTCTGATCAATTTGGCCCAACAGGCATGTGCATGATTCAAAACTTCCCCAGGTGACTCTGAGCCCCAGGCTGGAGGGTTAATGTTGAGAGTCATAGGGCCAGAGGGGTTCCCAGTTCCCTCTCAGCCCCAGGACCCCCTGATGCTCTGATTCTCCCTTTTGCACAAAGGATGCTTTGCTTAGGCTTTGTAGAGCGGCTCAAATTCCACTTCCCTCTCCCAGTCGCAGGGCCAGATCTAATCACAGGGCCATTTTCCCCTGTCTTTTGTGCCTTACAAAGAATAAAATTAGCCAAATGGATAAAAGCTCATTGTAGGCATATGTAGAGCATTTCAAAGTCTATTTATCAAAAGACTGACCACTGCATTTATACCATGGAAGCTCCAAGTGCACAATGACTCTGTCATTTAATTTTGAGGACAAAAAAAAAAAAAAAAATCAACAAGAGATGCAAAGTCATATCCAGCAACTGGAGAGATTTTGTGCTGGACATGATTTCTCTTTGCAGAGACAGCCAAGTTTGATGCCATCCTCCTTAGGGGTGCTCTCCCACGCCCAAATTTTTTTGTTGTTTAGTTTCTAAGTCATGTCCGAGTCTTTGCAACTCCATGGACTATAGCCCACTAGTTTCCTCTGTCATGGGATTTTCCAGGCAAGAATACTGGCGTGGGTTGCCATTTCCTTCTCCAGGGGCTATTTCCAAACTAAGGATCAAACTCTAGTTTCCTGCATTGACAGGCGGATTCTTTACCTCTGAGCCACCAGAGAAGACCCACCCGCATCCCCAGGTATCTGATCATTAGAGGAATGAATAGAAACAGTTTAGCTATGTTGCATGTTGCCTTGTCTCCCAGCACCCCAGCTCCTCATCCTCACTAAGCCGTGTCACTTGACCTAAGCCTAGGAAATACCTCTCCCCACCAGATGCCATTCCGTACTGGTCACTGCTCTGCTATCATAACACCGCATACCAACGTGTGGTCAAAATGCATAATGGAGTCTGCAGCAGTGGGTCCAGAGCTACTGGAAGGCATTATTTTTACGAACATGCATTTTTGCAGTCCTTCGGTTAGCAAATGTTTATTGAGAACCTACTTTTCCTTATGCTCTGTGGGTTTTCGCCACTAAATTGTGTTTTGCGCTCAGTAACACACTAGGCTCCATGATGTCAGTGTGAAGTTCTCATCTGCATTCACACAGGCAGCCCTGTCACAGTACACCCCTTCTCTGCACTATCTGTTTACCTAATGCTGCAGGGCAACTCCTGCATCTGTCAGAGCACCTCCATCCTGACGGACATTGGCTGGTTCATGGAGCAAAAGAGCCAGTGTGGCTCAGTTGTACCTGGAGAGGGAACAGCCAGGATGGTCCTCTGTAGGACACACCCGTCTCCTGACTGCTGCTGGACCAATGCCTCAATACTTGGCCAGACACGCTCGACTTGGAGGACACACATACTCAGAAGTGGATTTCTTTGATAGGGGATATTGAAAACAGTGATGTACATGCATATCCATTCATGCCCTTTCCTTAAATCAATCTTCCCATTTTCCCTGTATGGAAATTTACAGACTGAAGCACACAGATCTACTAGGTGAGTTTGTCATACAGTACCTTTCCTCCCCCAAAGCCAATTCAACAAGTCTTCACATTAAATCTGGAAGTAGGACTGAGTGCTGGCCGTATGCCAAGAAGTGAAGCACATACAAGGAACGTGTGAGACATGATTTCTGCCACGTGGCAGCCCATAAGCTGTGCTCAGACTTGAGAGACGGCCGGCCATGGCAGCCAGAAGCCCCATCCCCCACTGCTTCCAGGAAATAGCCCAGCACAGAAAATCCTCCACCCAGCCCTGAACAATCCTTCCTCTCCCAAACTGCAGTCAACCCAAGGTTGCCAAGTGTACCTCAAGACCATTAGAAAGTCTCCCCAGCTTCCCAGACCCCACCTTGATCAGCCTTTGTTAATCAGAGACTGTCTCAATAGCTCCCCTTTTTGCTCCATAACGTGTATTCTTCTTTCTAATGTTTCCTTGAACCACTGTCCAGGAAAGTGACCAGAGAGACTCCTTTGCTGTATGGTTATGAATCAACGGATGGTTCATTTTGTCTTAGACTTCATTTTGCCTTTGTCAGATAACTTATAAATGACACAACCAGAGCAGCAGTCCAGATGAAATCGGGTCCCAGATGTATTCAGAGACGGGCAGGAGAAGATGGGCTGAGGGGTCCAGAGCGATTTCTTGGAGGAAGTCCGACTTGAAGGACGCCTTGCCATAGGAGCTGGGTAGAGCAGCAGGGAAGGTAGTGAAAAAAGGATGACCTAGAAGGAATAGGTATTTTTGTGGAAAAGAGCCACGGACAGAGGTGGGTGAGGACAGTCCTGAATCCCTTCCCTCGGGTGTGTGCTTCAGAAATATAAATCCCAAATCAAGACAATTCACAAGCAATTGTTTAGGATGTTGAGAGGAAGGCCAAGTGCTTAGGTAACATTGTGAACGTCCATATATTAAACACTTTTGGTGTGATCTAAACAAAGTTGTGATATTTAAACTTTTCCCATATTCATTCAGTGATAACAGGTGCTAGGTAATATCATGTACATGCTTTACTCTCTGGAATATTTTCTGAATGTCCTGTCTTTGAATTATCAAGAAGATGCTTGCATGTATTTTATGTTGCTTTATTGTAAGTGATACACATTCAGTCAAGCAGTTAATGCATATGAAGTCCTCACCATGTGCTAAGCACTGCTCTAGGCCTGGAAATAGAGAGGGGGTGAAAAAAAGAAAAGGAACCTGCTCACACAGAACTGACATTCTAGTTGAGGCGACTGACATCTTCTCGTTGCTGTTGCTTTCCAACTTTCTCGAATCTTTCAGGGCCTCTGGCAGGGTGTTGCAACTCTAGCTGGTTCTTGAGCAAGAGCTTCTGGGACATCATATGCACAAGTCCACAAAATGATACATCACAGACCTGTTCCTCCCAAGAGAGAGTCCAGGCCTGTGGATGTGGCCGTAGATGGGGGCCTCTACCAAAGAGAATGGGTACAGCGGTCTAGGAAGCGAAGTTTGGAGATGAGTTAGGCAAGTGATTCACACTGGAGTCCAAGGACTTGTAAACTGAAAGATTCAGAGAAAACCACTTTAGACACTGGAGTGAGGCTGCAGTCCAGCCACTCACTCAGCAAACATTAGTGAGTACTGCTATATGACAAAAGCTGTACTGAGTACTGCACCCTGGGAAAGCAAAAGTAAGAAAGATAGATGATGTCCTTCACCATCTTGCATCCAGTGATGGAGACAACTTAGCAAGCGATCACATGAAAGAGTGATGAATGCCATCAGAGAGAAAAAAACCAGAGCTCCCGAAACATTCTATAGGGGCCACCTAAACTGATCTAAGTGAGAAAGGTTTGGTGAGGCTCTGGACAAAGAACAGATTTTTAAATCCAGGTCTGAAGAGTGAGGAGGGGTGAACGAAGTGGAGCACACACAGAGGCAGCTCACAAACCTTGTACAGAAAGTCCCCTACATACAAACAGGTTCTGTTCGGAGAGTGTGTTCCTAAGTCCAAATTTGTTCATAATCCAACAAAGTTGGCCTAGGTACCCAACTAACACAGCTCTATGGTCCTGCACAGTAATAAGTTTATAATCCTTCTCACACCAACAATATGTACATAAAAAGCAAACACAAAAAATAAAGAAACATTTTTATAGTACAGTACCTTGAAAAGTACAGTAATACAGGACAACAGCTGGCAGATAGGGGCTGGCAGGCATGTTCACATTTTTGAAAGTTTGCATGTAGGGCACTTATCGAATATTTGAGTGTCTGCAAGAAATTCGTTATAACCATCAGAGTTCTTAATTACAAACACTAGGAAGCATCTCTAGATAACTTCAGATGAGGAAGAGATTTTTGGAAGAATATTAGATGCTGTTCAAAGGACAGGAGGGCTTCAGAATCAGGTAGGAGCCCAAGGAAGCTGGACCTCCCAGATGGTAGCCAAGCTTATCCCATAGGAAAAGTTCATTAGGACATTATTGCTGGAGTCCCATCACTGGGCACTTGTCTGGACGATCTGAGTTACATGAACTCATGTCTGTTAGTCGCTCAGCCATGTCCTACTCTTTGTGACCCCATGAACTGTAGCACTCCAGGCTCCTCTGCCCATGGAATTTTCCAGGCAAGGATACTGGAGTGGGTTGTCATTTCCTTCTCCAGGGGATCTTCCCGACCCAGGGGTCAAACCTGGGTCTCCTGCATTGCGGGCAGATGAACTACTAGGGAAGCCCACATCAACTCATGAAAGGTGCCAAAGAACAAAGAAAGGGAATATCTACATCCCTTTGGGTGTAGATTTACACTGGGGATTTCCCCTAATCAAAGTAAACTATTCAGATGCTGGGCAACCAACACATGATGAATACCCACAAAAACTGTATGTGGTTGAAACAGAGAGAAAAAAACAAAGAAATGGAGAATTCCCATTGGCAATTAGCAGACACCACTAGGCCCAAAAGTCTGAAACTGAGTTAGGGAGTTGGACCTTTATCCTCAAAGCAATAGAAAACCATTCATGATTGTTCAGTGAGGATGGGAGTGGTGGTGGATGCAGTGACAGGCACATGGACAGACGCTCCCTGTTGGAGTGTGGAGGTTGGATGGAGGGTAAATGGCTGGAGGCCAGAAAGCCCTTGATAAGAAAATTGCAGAAATGAGGTGGGGGAGAATAGTAGTGGTCTGAGTTAGAGCTGGAGACATGCCCAGGGATCTGATGGGTATCTAGGAAATAGGATCAGGATGAGGGAGGGGCAAATGCTTAAGAATTTGCCCTAGGCCATTGGTTTGGACTACAGGGTGCTCAGTGATACACCTCGTAGATGCAGGGGCTCCTAAGGAGGTCCAGCTCAAGGATGATGTGGAGAGGCAGAGCTGAATGTCTGTGAGGCATCTGAATGTCCTTTCTCAGTGGGGCTCAGGAGAGAGGACGTGGCTGGAGAGGGCAAGCAGGGGTCAGCAGGCCAGAAATGGTGAGGCCAGGGTCCCAAAGACATCATGTTTTTCCTTAAGAGGTGCTAAGGAGGACATCCCCTGGGTAGGGTGTGAAGGCTAATGGAGTCATATTCACTTCAGTTCAGTTCAGTCGCTCAGTCATGTCTGACTTTTTGCAACCTCATGAATTGCAGCACGCCAGGCCTCCCTGTCCATCACCAGCTCCTGGAGTTTACCCAAACTCACGTCCATCGAATCGGTGATGCCATCCAGCCATCTCATCCTCTGTCGTCCCCTTCTCCTCCTGCCCCCAATCCCTCCCAGCATCAGGGTCTTTTCCAATGAGTCAACTCTTCCCATGCGGTGGCCAAAGTATTAGAATTTCAGCTTCAGCATCAGTCCTTCCAGTGAACACCCAGAACTGATCTCCTTTAGGATGGACTGCCTGGATCTCCCTGCAGTCCAAGGGACTCTCAAGAGCCTTCTCCAACACCACAGTTCAAAAGCATCAATTCTTCGGCGCTCCACTTTCTTCACAGTCCAACTCTCACATCCATACATGACCACTGGAAAAATCATAGCCTTGACTAGATGGACCTTTGTTGGCAAAGTAATGTCTCTGCTTTTTAGTATGCTGTCTAGGTTAGTCATAACTTTCCTCCCAAGGAGTAAGCATCTTTTAATTTCATGGCTGCAATCACCATCTCCAGTGATTTTGGAGCCCCCTAATAATAAACAGCCATATTAGAAAAAGGCAAACAGATTACCAGAGTCAAGGGTGAATAGAGGTGAGAGGACACGTGTGGAAACTCGTCTTTTGGATCTAGTGGCAGGAAGTGCATGGTGTAAGCAACTTCAGTGCAGAAAAGCAGAGAGATTTTCTCTGTGTATTTAGGAGGAAGAAATCACAGGGGTGAAGACAAGAGTTGGAGGTGGCTGTGAGGGTGAAAAAGAATTTCCTCCTAAATATGAGAGACTTGAGCACTTGCAATTATCAGCAGAAAGGAAGCAGGGAGAACCTATACTTGTTTAAAGCTTATGATGAGCCAGCTACTATTACGAGTGTTTTCTATGTACTAATTCTTTCAATCTCCAAACCAAGTACATTAGATGGAAACTTGTATCTTTTTGCAGATGGTGACACCAGGCACAGAGGGCCCAGGTACCATCCTTAAAGTCACCAGGCCAGGTAGTCTGGCTCTGAGATAAAGCATTTCAACACGAACCAGAAAACAGCTCACGAGGAAGAGAGATGTCTGAAATGAGGCAGAGAATGGAGATTCTCCGGGTCTCAGAGGAGGCAGAGAGATAGGACACCCCCCACACACACACACATAACTGAATGGATAAACTTGGATGGAGGGGCCCTTCTCTTTCCTGACACAGAAGGAAAGACAAGAAGATGGGGTTTGATGTGAGTGGAATGGTGGGTGTGGTGACATTTTGGGGTGCACTTCAGCTGGTGGCTTTTATTTTGTCTCTTAAGTAAAAGGCATGTTCATCGGCTGAGAAGGAGGGGCAAGATGAAGATGAGGTCCAGGAACCTTGTCAACCAGCAAAATCTAGGAGATGGTGGGCAATTTAGAGGCTCTGGTCTGGCTGGCTGAATATGCCCTGAGGCTGACAGTTCAGACTTCCCCCTCCCCTCACTTGTCACTTCCATCAACAGATTGCCTCATCCTTGATCCTTCAGCAGGCCTGGCACCAGAGAACAGCTTCAGTTCAGAAGCACCATCCCAGGAGGCGGTTCAGAGACCACGGTTTTGCAGATCTGGGGCTGAGAGTGAGGGAAGGATTCAGGAGGAGTTTACCAGTGAAGGACTGGCTGGGAATTGTACCTGATACACTTTTCTTCCTCTAGAGTGAGGTCCCACCCAATGGTTGGATGATAGAAGATGGATTTCCCTTTGGTCTGTTTTCGCTATTCCATTTTATGAGACTCTTGGTCATTGAGGGAGCCTAACATCACTATCACTGTTACTTTCTGGACACCTCTTCAATCCTAGGATCTGCCTTCTGGTTACAGCACCAGAGGGACTGGTGTCAAAGCACCAGCCATCACCAGTGTCTTTCTGGGACCCTCTCCTGGTGGTCCATGCTGCTGGAGGCCCACATCTCACTGGTGCTGCCCTAACGCATTCCACACATCCTTCAGCTCGTCTTGCTATTTTTGAAAACCAAAGAAGGAGACCAGGGGCATTAAGGAATCTGTGTGGAGCTGGGCCAACCCAGCTGTATTTTGGAGTTTTTGCCTGCTTAAGAAATATTTTTCATTGTTTTGAGCTTGATGAGAATGTGTTTTCCCATTAATTTTTAAACCAAAATTGGATCCATATGTTTTCTGATTCATGTCTGTTTCACTCATCTTCCTGCTTCAACAGAGCATTTGATGTCCAAGAAACCTCTTTATATGCACCCTTTCCTGCAGATTGATGAGAAAGGATGAGGAATTGAGGAAATTCTAATGACCATGAAATCCTGAAGTTCTTTTGGAATTGTAATCACAAATTGAAATGGTCATCTCAGGTTTTCCCAGAAAACAGCTCTTTCCAGGGCAACGTGTCTCTGGGGCCCTTTTCATTTGGGGGAAATTGTTATATAGCCTCCCACCTTGAGCACGCCTAAAGTCAGAGGTCGAACCTGTGTTTTCTCGGTGAGCTGAAACGGAGGGAATAGTTCTGGCTCATGTTCTGCACAGTGACCGTGGCAGAGGAGACCTCCCAAGTTGACACTGGACTTTGGTCTACATTTCCCCGAGATTTTTGTCATACCGGGGCAGGTCTGTTGTTCTGAACCCTGAGATAGGCCCAGAGAGGTCCAGGCCCAGATAGGCCCTGCCTCCGTCGGGATGTCTCCAGTCCCAGTGACACCCAGGCCAGTCAGCTCATGGAAGCAAGATATAGCCTTCATCATCAGGCCTGTCAGAAACCTGTCAGATGGCCCCACAGATTACATGAGCCTCAGGGGTTTTTATCCTTAAATGTACCTCCATTGCAGCTTTGCTGCAGGAAAAGAAACATCCTTTTTAAAAATTTAAAAACCACACAGAATGGACTTTGAACATTGTTGTGAGTATCCTCAAATTTCTGTTTTTGTTTTGTTTTTGTCTTGATCTTCTGAGAACCTCAATTTTCCTATCTATAAAGTTTGAATAATAATACTTAGCTCGATATTATAGAAAGGGTTGATTTTATTAAACACTCTTAAGCTGTAAAATGCTTCGGGCAGTTGTATAATAATCATCTCTTGCCTCTTAACCTGCTCCGGAGGACCCACAACTGGAGAAATGGACTAGTTCCCACTCCCTAGCCGTCAACACACACCTACACGCGCGCGCGCACGCGCGCGCACACACACACACACATACGAACACTCACGCAGCAAAGAGAGTATGAGCTTTCCAGGATCTCAAAGTGACAGCAAGGTTTCCAAGCAGGAGGAGTCAGTTCCAGGATTTCCCTCAGCACCCTCTCTTCCCTTCTCCATGGGCGTCAGTCTCTCCATTTGGTTGTTTGAATTTGGTAGTGGTCCAAGCAGAAACGTTTAATTCTCAAGACTGTCTGCATCTTCCCCGTTGGTGTGATGTTTAAGTGCCTTGTTGATATTCACTTGATAGCCTCTAGGACGAAAGAATTCGGTTCAAAGGGGCAAAAGACCTTATGGTTTTACATAACCCCTGCAGGTTTCCAACTGCCAACAGCCACAAAACCAGATCAAGGATTCAAGGTGCAGAAAAGTCCTTGAGAAGAAGCGAACCAGCCTCACATATGGTTGGTCTCTCTTTCCCTCTCTCTCTGTCTTTGCCAGGAAGAAGTGTAGGACCAATTTATGCACAAATTGGTCACATTTTCACACATAACTCCAATTATCTAAAAGGGGTTTAACATTATATTTATATTGATAAGCTTAACAATGTTGAACTGCGACTCTCAGCTGATCTGTTACGATTCACATCCAAAGAGACCAGAAGGAATAATTGGAAACCCTCCAGCATCTCAAGAAATAGAGGCAGCCTTGAAAAAGATGAAAACTGCTGCACAAGGTCTCGGTTTTGCTGAAATTACCACATAAATTCCAAATGAAGGATGGCCAAGAATATCCCAGCAATTACAAATTCCTCTCCCAAAGACATAGAGAAGTTACCAGGTTGGAGAGAGTGAAGATGTGAACTATCATCAAAGTCTCCAATGGAAAAATAAAATTAATGCATAGCAACAAGATAAGCTCAGCACTCAGTGAGGCACTTGATAGAAAAATTTTGAATTTTCTATAATTTCTTAGCAAAAATGATATCAAACAGTTCTGATACTTACACTTCTGAAACACCTGTCATTGCAACAATCTTCACCACTGACAATAAGGTTAATTAGATTAAGCTTTTACCCTTTCACAAATTATCCCTGGTGAATTACAGTGGCTCTGGTCCTCCCACTGTTGTCACATGCTTCATCTGAGTGCTAGCTGGTGGTACGGAATGGGGACAGGGTTTAAAACAGCCTATGTACCTGGTCTATGCCTCTGACTCTGGCTGTATCTCCAATGTGGAAAACAGCTAAATGGATTGGCAGGTTTTGATCATATGCGTCAGTAATACAGATTAATATGATTAAATATAAGGCCAATTTGGTCAAGTGTATACAATTTGCTAAAGTACTCCCCACTGAAGTTGCATTGTTTGCTCCCACAGAAGGAGACCTAGAAACAGTACATGAATATACCTCTAGCGGCATTTCAACATCCAACAAAAGTTGGCTGTGTCCATTCTGGACATAAGCTTTCAGCCTTCATGTTCATGAGCATGTAATCCAGTTGCCACTCTTCAGGTCACCAGTGGCACTGAGGGAGTCAGAGAGGTGAATCTAGGCATGAGGTTTACAAGGAAGCCAGGGCCAGAGATTCACAAAATGGAAGGCAGACAACACAGTTCACTCCACCCTTCCAAAAAAAACCAAATGCACATTAAGTCAGACAGAGAAAGACAAACGTCATATGATATAACTTACATGTACAATCAAAAAAATGATACAAATGAACTTATTTACAAAACAGAAATAGACTCACAGATGTGGAAAACAGACTTATAGTTACCAAAAAGGAAGAGCGGAGGATAAATTAGGAGTTTTAAATTAACAGATACAAATTGTTATATATAAAATAGATAACCAACAAGGACCTACCATATAGCACAGGGAACTATACACAAATCTTATAATAACCTATAATGAAAAAGAACCTGAAAAGGATATGTATGTTCACATATATTCAAATATATATATATATTTAACTGAATGGCAAATAGATGGGAAAACAGTGGCTGACTTTATTTTTCTGGGCTCCAAAATCACTGCAGATGGTGATTGCAGCCATGAAATTAAAAGACGCTTACTCCTTGGAAGGAAAGTTATGACCAACTTAGATAACATATTAAAAAGCAGAGACATTACTTTGCCAACAAAGGTCCATCTAGTCAAGGCTATGGTTTTTCCAGTGGTCATATATGGATGTGAGAGTTGAACTATAGAGAAAGTTGAGAGCCGAAGAATTGATGCTTTTGAACTGTGGTGTTGGAGAAGACTCTTGAGAGTCCCTTGGACTGCAAGGAGATCCAACCAGCCCATCCTAAAGGAGATCAGCCCTGGGTGTTCATTGGAGGGACTGATGCTGAAGCTGAAATTCTAAGACTTTGGCCACCGCATGGGAAGAGTTGACTCATTGGAAAAGACCCTGATGCTGGGATGGATTGGGGGCAGGAGGAGAAGGGGACGACAGAGGATGAGATGGCTGGATGGCATCACCGACTCGATGGGCATGAGTTTGAGTGGACTCCAGGAGTTGGTGATGGACAGGGAGGCCTGGCGTGCTGCAGTTCATAGGGTCACAAAGAGTCGGACACGACTGAGCGACTGAACTGAACTGAATCACTTTGCTGTGTACCTGAAACTAACACAACATTGTAAATCAGTTTTACTTCAATTAAAAAAAAAACAAATATACATTTGTTATCTACATATATTATATAGACATTTAATAAAAAGGGAGTTTTGGGTTTTACCCATGTTTAATTTTTTGACTTGCATTTCCCAGGTGGTTAAAATGGAAGACCCCATCTGAGTTGGTATGGTTAGCCATGCTAGCCGCATTGGGTCATAAGTCGTCAACTCTCCTTCGAAAGCCCAGTCCCCAGAGTCAGCTGGGAGGTGGGAGAAGGTGCTGCTTTAAGAGGTAACATGGCTGTCTGAGGAGAACTCCAGGGAGCCTTGAACTTGGAGAAAGGTAGGGGTGGTGGGAGAAGGCGAGGGCTTGTCAGGGCATTCCTTCTCCCCATGACTGCTCCTAGGAACAGAGGCTGAGAGAAGTTGAGGTCGTCAGGGGGCCAAAGGGCACGATGCCCACTGTGTGCCGCTCCCCAAGGGACTGAGGCAGGGCCCAGCTTGACAGGACCAGGATGCATGCTCTTCACAAGAGCCTTCAGTTACCCGTTACAACTCTCATTAAATCGTTGTGTGATTTCCCATGAAATGTCTGTGTCTTCCACAAACTGCACTCCCAGAAACAAGGGACTACTCCTGTCATGGTCTCTGCTAGACCTTGAACTTGGCATATTTCCCCAGGGTACGAAAAGCAAGAATCAAAAATTCCATACACTTTGCCAATCCTTTCATTCACAAGGAAGCTTGTCATTCCAGAGAAATAAATGACATTTCCAGGGGGCAGAGAAAGTCATGGGCAGATGGGGCATCTGACCACCATGTACAGCACACCTGCTGAAAGAGAATATAGATGTAGGGACATGAGGATGAGTGACCAGACCAGGGCCCTGTGCTCAGGGACAGTCGGAATGTGGAACAGACAAACAGACAAGACATGAATGAGTACATGAATGGGGCAGATTTTGAGTGTCGTTGAATCCTACAAACTATGGTAAAGTATAGAGTAACTGGGGCTCAGGGGCAGTAATACAAAAGATCCTCCAAGAAGGTGAAATTTGTGTTGAGAACTGAGTTGACAGAAAGGAGGCAGACTGGGACTTCCACAATTTAAACTTTCACCTCTGTAAGAAAGGCATTCATATGAAAGTGACTATTGAGAATGAGAAATCATAGTACATTACTGGGGACTTGGAGATTTGGGCCCTTCTAAGGACTTCTGGGGGCTCCCTCATGGCTCTGATGGTAAAGCATCTGCCTGCCATGCTGGAGACCCAGGTTTGATCCCCAGGTTGGGAAGATCCCCTGGAGAAGGAAATGCAACCCACTCCAGTACTCTTGCCTAGAAAACTCCATGGATGGAGGAACCTGGTGGGCTCCATGGGGTCGCAAAGAGTCAGACACGACTGGACAATTTCACTTTCTTTCATTTTCTCAAGGACTTTTGGGGCTTCCCAGGTGGCACTAGTAATAAAGAACCTGTCAATACAGGAGACTTAAGAGACATGGGTTTGATCCCTGCGTCAGGAAAACCTAGAGAAGGGAACGTGCTACCCATTCCAGTATTCCTGCCGGGAGAATCCCATGGACAGAGGAACCTGGAGGGTACAGTCCAGAGGGTTGCAAAAAGCCAGACACCAGTGAAGCAAATTAGCACACACAAAGGCTTTTCAGGTGCTCCGTGAAATGACTCCTAATTCTTAGCTGGCCTCCCCTCCCTACCGCCTCCACCTCTCCTGGTACTCATTGTCCCTAAGAGTGAGGGGTGCTCAAGTGTAAGGAGCATGAGCTGCCAGGAGCTTCTCCCCTGGATGCCCCACCTGACAGACCGCAGGAAGGGCAATAGGAACTCTGGGACACACGTGTGTGCCGAGCACGTGGGTAGGAGACGGAGAGGAGGTAAAACCGTGATCAGAGGCCAGACAGCGGGAATCACAGGGCAGGTGGTGCTCACTGGGTCTCAGGCGTGAAACACCAAAGGTGCAGGTGCCAGCAGCCCCGCCCCGGCGGGAGTGCAGGTAGAGCCGCTCAGAGCACCTGTCACCACCTGACTCACAACGCATCCAGTGCCAGCGCAGGGAAGTGAGTCAGGCGGTGCAATCTGTGGTTCCTCGCACAGAACACGCTGCCATTCGCACACCGGCCCTTAATTCTATTCCTCCTCCTATTTTTCCTTGCAAATGCATGTTTTGTGTGGCGTTATCCGTCACCCGGGCGCTGTCAATGAGATGTGTCATTCCTGTGTGTGCGTTCTGATAAAATGGCCTTAATGCATATGCAAATCCGTCTTCTCGAGAAGGAAGTGTGTGGAAACACTCACATTTGGCTGGAAGTCTTATACTGTGAAAATACCGAAGAAGCATATGCGTTAATTTTACCTTAAATTGCAGACAGAAGCCACCCACCCTGTCCTTGTCACACAGAATGGATCAGATCTGAGGCCTCAAATATACCATGAGATCCGCGTCAAGTTAGATGGAGGAAAGTGAGCTAGGTCCAGGAAAGCCTGACAAGGGACCTCAACTCCACCTGCCCTTCCTCCCTCCCTTCTTTCCTTCCTTTTGCCCCTCCACCTCTCCTTATTTGTCATCATCTTCTCCTCCTCCTTCTTCTTCATTTTCTCCTCCCAGGTAACTCTTCTTAATTCAGTCATATAGAGAACTACACTCCTCTCTGTATTTTTTTCCAGACAAAAAGAGAGCATTAGAGCAAGACCAAGATGATCCTCGGTGTGACTCTACAATCACATGCCAGATAAAAACCATCACATAGCAGGTAAAAGCAATAAAAACAATGATGGTGCATCAGCCATGCCAAAGGCCAGGTCCAGAAACAGCAAGTTTCCGTTTGGTTTTGGGTTTCTCTGCTGTTTTAAGGTCCTACTAGGATCACACCTTGGGAGACTAAATAGTGACGAATGCAGGACTAAAGCATGTGGGTGGAAGAGAGCCACGTGGCACGCAGCATTAAGGGTTTCCTGGGAAGGGGATGTTTGAACTTCAGCCTTCAAGAGTCTACAGATAACAAAGAAAGTGAGAGGCCTCTGCCATCTCAGAAGACAAATCTTCATATCTTGCCCAGGAGTTGAGTCACCCTTTCCTAAGACACATCTCACAAGAAAAAAGTAACCCAAGACCCCTAGTTTATTTTAAATCTTGACTAATGAATCCTCATAACCCTGTGAAGTAGACGCTCCACAGTATTGGTGGGCAAAGTAATGCTCGGAGAAGTAATTTGTCCAAGGCCATCCAGTCTCTCAATGATGGGCAGGGATTTGAATCTGAAGATTCTAGCTCTACAGTCTTTGCCTGAAGTACTGAATAGCCTGCAAAGACGGGAGTGAAGAGAAGAGAAGTTTCCAACTGGCTAGACCTGAAGAGAAGAAACGAGTGAATAGATGCAAAGCTAGAGGGCTAGTTGAGGTTGAGGAAAGGAGCCGTGGCAAGAGCCTGAATTTGAGCTGGGGCAATGAGGAAGCAAGGATTTCACCCAAGGTGGTGCAAGGCTGGTTATATTAGGAGGATTGTTCTGGCTGTGAGATGCATCTCCGAGGGTTAGCTCGGAGTCTGGGCAGGGTCTCATCTACAGCAGAGAAGGTGGCGGAGGGAATAGTGTGGGCACTAAACAATGAATAAATTAGAGCCTTGCTTTTAATAATATAGTGTTATGATTATCAACAGTCCATTTTCCATGCAGTTTACTTTTCAAAACCCCTTTTTATGTGATTTGTTTCACTTGAGTTTCCTGGTAAAGCTAGGAGAGCAGCATTCTGAATCCTGTTCCACTGCTCATATGCATGAAGCAGGCAGCAGCCGAATTCAGCCAGAGCAGGCCACGTGAGCCCAGTGTGGAATGACCTCCACTATGAGGGATCTGTGCAGACCCAGATCTCTAGCATCACCCCCAGGCAACGCTGCTTGAGTTCAACACTGTCACTCTTTGTAAGAGGCTGTTTGGAGAAACCTTCCAGGACCAACTTTCCAGAAGTTCTAAATCACACACCAGAACAATTTCAAAGCTTTAAACATATTGGCACGTTTGATCACTATGATAATCCTACACCGAAAGTTTTATTCCTTCTCCCATTTTAGAGAAAAGGAAACAATGGCTCAGAGAAGTTAGGAAATTCACCTGAGATTACACAGCAAGTGAGTGGCCTGAGGCAGGACTGCTGAGCTGCACCTTCCAAAATAAATGAACCCAAGCCATGCTGTCCCCCTTAGACTATAGACTGTGAAACAGCTGCCTAGGAGAACCCCAGCAGGCCAGGCTTTTAAAGAGCCCTTTACAGAGCAATTGTTTCTTGGAAATATTGGAAGATAAAGGGATCAGTGCATGCTAGGGCATCACACTGATTTGCTCATAATAGATGTCATAGGTATTAAGTGCAGTTTATCCTGAGTGTAATTAGCAGATGCTTTTCAAATGTGATGATAATTGCAGTCCATTGTTTCTACAGTAATTTACAGAAATAAGGAAACTCTACTGTTTCTCTATTCCTGGAAGAGAAGGGAGAGAGCTCCTGCTCAAGAATCAACTAATGTTTGTGGCCAAATAATGCAACAGTCACTGGTCATGGTTACCAATGGGCCCTCACACCTGCAGAAATGACTGCTTGTACTAATATTCTCAAGATAAAATGTGATTTGCCTATTTGGTTGGGACTCAAAATCAAGGGAAAGAGGACTAGCCTACCTGCTGTCATTTTGGCTACAAGAAGTTTATTATTTTAAAATCTCTGCAGATAGCCACCTCTGGTCTCCCAGTTAGAACTGGAAAGTGCCTTTCTCTGATGTGTCAAACTGATGATGCTCTAAGAACAATTTGGTCACCACTGGGCTGCAGAGGCATCAGGCATCCCCACCCCCCACCTCTGACGAGTAGTACTTCCTGCTGAAGACCTAGATCTCACAATGAGCAAAGGTCTCTTCTGGCCAGTCACAACTTCAGGGCATCTGGTATCACGCTGGTACCTTCCAATGTCATGGTATTAGAACTGTTTAGCTAGTCCTACACTACACGTATCACCCAAGCTCGCATCGTTGGTTTGCCCATGAGCCCAGGGACACAGACTTGGGAGGTACCTTTCACTTCTCAATCCCAAACCTGCAGGTGACAGGAGAAGGGTTTTGCCCCTGCGGTGATTTTTGTTTATTTACAACATCATGCTATTTACCTCTCCTAGCTTTTTACCTCCAAGCATCCTCTTGAGTAATTACATTTCTTAAGGCAGAGCTGTCTTTTGACATCTATCAAAACAAAGAGGGAGAAGGCTGCTAATAGAAATCCTTTTGTCAAAGCCAATCTCTATAGGGACAGGGAGGCTCCTGCATGTGACTTCTGCTGTCAGAAACTGAATGATCTCGGGGTGTCAAGAACATTCTGTCAATGGCTGAGGCCAGCTCAGCAACATCTATGACAAAGGTGGGATTTATGTCAGAATGAAAAGACTTGGGCTTAGGAAGCCCAGGCCAAATTAGGTTAGGCCATTTGACAATGTCTTACCCTTCAGGAAGATGGCATAAGTTCTAGCTGTCCCGGTGTCTGAAATATCCCTACCGGAAGAGACAGCTGGGACACCACCCAAGGCTGGCCCTCCCGGGCCTCTGCCAGGACTTAACATTGCACTCTAAGGCAGCTCTTGCTGGGGAAAGGCTGACTGCTTCTTATCCCACCGGGCTCTGGAAGCAGAGCTTCCATAAATTCACACATACACATTGCCTGCATCCCCACCCCCACCCTGGCAACACTGGGCAAATTTCAAAAGACACTAAATTTGATAACTAACACTTATTACTCGTTGCCCTCTCCACATATTCTTGGCAGAGGTTAGAAACTGACATTTGCAGCTGAAAATAATGCATTGTCAAATAGGAAAACTGCAGGCTATAATTTTTAACACTTGTATCTGTTATTTTAAACATGAAACATTGCATCAGTTTGACATTAATTTATATAATGGGGACTGAAAAGGATAATGCAATCTTAGTGACCACCTCCATTTAATTAACTGACAGTGAGAGCCACTAACCAAAACTATGGAATTACCATACACAAAAACAAAGGCTGTTTGTACACCTTCCATCATGCATTATTGAAATGCACCATGTCATTAGGGAAAATAATCAGGATGCTAGTGTGAAGCCAGCCACTGATAAATGCAGACACAAAACTTTTATGAAAGTTTGTAAATACAGTATTGTATGGAAATTCTGATGCATATTGGCTTTCCTGAGCATCGTAAAGTGTTTTATTATGAAAAAATTGGATAAGATACTTATCTTTTAAATTGGAGTTTAATATTTTATTAGTGCCAGGCACATAATTCTCATCAAATGGCAGGAAACTCTTTTTTGTATGGATATAAATGTCTAGAGTTTAATATTTCAAAGATAAGTACCTACCGCTGCATCTATCACACAGCAGCTTAATGGAATTTACTTTTTCTTAAATATTTATACTGTATATGTGTTTGCTAGTCAAGTGATTATAGAACTCTAAGGTGGAGGGCAAGGCTGGTCATGTTATTAAGAAGACAAGCTGCCCATGCATTCTACTTTTCTATGTGTCATTAACCTGGACGGGGAGAGAAATAATTAAGTAATTCAGAACCAGGGGCTGAAGAAGGGAAGCAAGAAAAGAGCTGCTTCTCAAAACCAAAGAGCCAGAAAGTTTCTTTGATTTAACCTGGGTTTACAGACAACTTCTCAGAAGAAATTAAGTTTAACTAATTGGAACAAAATGAGGGGGAGAGAAGGGCGCTGGGCTTTAAAAGGGAAATTGCATTGTGTTCTCAACATCTCTCTCCCCCTGCCCCTTGCCTCCACCCGGCAAGCTTCTTCCCAAGGACTGAGGGTGCAGCCACCGCTCTCCACTCCTCAGCCCTGCAAACTCTTTCATCGGGCCTGAGAAATGCTTTCTGATCCATGCTGATACAATTACCTAGCCTTTATTGGCAATTTAGACCTGCTTTTAGGGACATTTTAGAGCAAATGATGTTTTCTTGATATTTTAAAAAAAGCAGTGCTATTCCCTATACCTTTGGGATAAGGTAGAAACCAAGTTAGAGGCTCATTAAAGGGCTGATTGCTACAATGCGGGGTTTTTTTTGTTTGTTTTTGTTGATGTTGTCAGGAACTGAGCTATCCAAACTGCAGGCGTGGGCCGGGGGACTCTCTGCTCTCCATCAAAAAGTATTTTTATTTTCTGTTTTTGGGTGAAATGAGAATCAGGATTTACTGCTTCTATACTTAGAAAGGTCTTAAAAATCCTCGCATTAGTAGAAAGATATGAAAATGGGCTCAGTAAATTTTCTCATCTGCACATATGCCAGGCAGAGGTGGGGGGCTGGTTCCCTTAGCAGGTGGATGTCCAGTTTATAAGACGCGTGCTTCCCTCTCTGATGACGTTGAGGCCGGTATTAACCAGGGAGCGGTTATATTGACAGTAAATAAAACCAGCTGTCCTGAAGGGCTTTCTGACAGGGATTTAAATAGAGTGACATTGAAAGCCACACAATGGAATTAGTTAGGTCGCAGAAGCCCACAACATTTCCTGTCCACCCAGTGAGCTGCTGAACCAGACACGCCCAGTGAGATTTAATTCAGACACTGCTTTGGCAAAACCACATCCTTAAAGGGGGCTGGCTCCTGCCCTGGGGTCTGCAGCAAGAGAGGGGAGTGGGAAGATGGTGTGTGGCCATCTGCAAGGGGAGCCTGGGCTCAGGCTCTGTCTCCCAGAGACCCGGGGTCCTGACTGCGGGTCTGGCTGTCAGTTCCTGTCCCCACTCCCTCGGGCTGCAGAAAGTGCAGGTCCATACCTGGTCGGGGAACTAAGATCCTGCAAGCCAAGAAAATAAAAAGACAAATAAAATTCTCTTCAGTGAGACTGCATGGACAAGAGAGAACTCAGCTGTGAGAAATAAAGCCTGTTTATTTAGAACGTATTCTTTCAAGAAAACGGTGTTTCCTCGATCCCTGTGGGCACAAGCCTGTGCCAAGTGCATATTGTCTGCATTGGGACAGGGTTGACTTCATCCGAGAGCAGGTCACAACTGCTGAGCCCTCCCAGGGCTCATCCCACGTGCTCAGCTGAGTCCGGGCTCCTTGTCTGCTCTGTGATCTGGGCCCTGCTGGCCTTCAGACTTCGCTTCTGATGCTCCTCCACATCCTGTGTCCAGCGCACTGGCCACACTCAGGCCACTTCTGGCCCCTGTCCTTGCTTTTCCTCTGCCTGAAATGCCCTCCCGTGTGGGCGCAGTGGCTCCTCCCTCACTTCGTCACCATTGGCTTTTTGCTATGTGCAGGCTTTCTCTAGTGGTGGCAAGTCGGGGCTACTCTCTAGTTGCTGTCCTCTAGCTTCACTGCAGTGGCTTCTCTTGCTGCGGATCATGAGCTCTAGGCACATGGGCTCAGTAGTTGAGGCTCAGGGGCTTCATTGCTCCATAGCACGTGAAATCTTCCCAGACCAGGGATCAAACCCATGTCCCTGGCATTGGCAGGCAGATTCTCATCCACTGTACCACCAAGGAAGTCTAGTTGCCACTTGTCGAGACTCACTGGGACTATATCTAATGTTGACACCTATACCTTCATTTCCAGCCCCCAGCACCCTGTTTTATTTCATCCATGACCCTTCTCACTACTGAAAATTATCATCATTTGCATCTTTCTGGGTGGCCTGTCACCCTCACCGAGCTATATGGCCCAAGAGAGGAGAGCCTTTGTCTTTACTGTATCCTCAATTCTTAGCCTCACAAAGGTACACAGTCAGTATTCAAGTCATTCTTGTTGGGAGACAGAGGAGACCAGAAAGTCTTGACAGGGAGGCAGGGCCAGCACCAGGTGAAACTTTTTCCCTGAAGGGGAGCAGCCTTGTACTCTCATGGGAAACCTGCAGGCCAGTTAAATGAGATCCATGTAGCTCAAAGCTACAGGAAGTGTGCAAATGGGCCAGCAGGGGGCACTGAGGAGGCATGCATGTGCCCAGTGGAGCAAGTCACTTCCAGGGTGTCAAAGCTCTCCACAAAGTGAGTGTGTGCGTTGATGCCTGCAGTATTCTCCATCACAGGCTGGAACTCCAGCGAAGGCTGCCAGGTAACCCTTGCCAGCAGTAAGCTTGGACCACCTGGGGAAGTCCTGGCCCTCACACCAAGCCAGGTCCCAAGTCAACAGTGTGACTGAGGTTCCAGAAAGCCAAGCTCGCTCAGATCCGGCTGTCATATCAGAGTGGCCCAGGAAACCCCAACCCAGACCTCAGGGCTGAGGATGACTCTCCAGGCACCAGACCCCGGGACCAGCTGGAGAGTAAGGGATGCGGAAGCAGACTATGCATTTGGGATATGTAGGAGCAGGGTCAGGCCTGAAGGGCCCACACAGCTTCTAGAGTGTCCCGTTGTGGGTGGCCAGGATCTGCATGCGTCCTCAGGTGAGGCCCTCGGGCCTGGCTCATGGGCAAGTCCTGGACAGCAGAGAGTGCAGGGGGGCATGTGTGCTTGCCAGGGGTGAGGAGGCGTAAATGCAGGGCCTGCACTGCCCAGTAAATGCCCTGGCCTGGAACTCAAGAAATGTGGAAGTCTGTACCCTGCTGCTCAGGGGGCTGGGTTAGGTGGTGACAGCAATCTCAGGGGATCTCCTGGCCTAGAAAAGACAGGCCAACCCATGTAGGTCTTGGGACAGTGCAAATTGTCTCCCAGGTTTCAATGGCAGGGCACTGGTGTCATTCTTAGCTGTCCCCAGAGTTCCCAGCTTCTGCCCCCATAGCAGAAGTACTGAGGGCTTGTTCATTGGAATACATCTATCACTTTCTTTGATGGTGGGGAGAGAGCAGAATCCAGGACTTAGCAGACAAGAGCAATTAAGGGGGAGACAAGCCCCCCAGGAAGAAACACTGTTGCTTTTAGAGAAGTTTCCAAACATGCAACTCTGCAGAAAGCACATCCTTCTTCCTCTTCTCATTTCTAGGACACATTCTGAAAAAACAACGATACTTTGTTTATGTGTGGGGTGTGAGGATACAGATCGCTTCTTGTATGTCTAAATTCTCACAGTCCTCAAATGGCCTTTCCCACATGAGAATTCTCTCTCATCAACATGGCTCCCTGCATTTCCATAAAAAAACATAAATAAATAAAGTAAAAAAGTATAAAGATGGTGCAATGAGACCTCTGGGTCAGGCAAAGCCTGCAGAGCTTGAGCCGGTTACCAGACAAATACAAGGGAGCGATTATTACAGGCCACACTGCCTCCCGTTTAGCATGAGGGAATCATTTGGGGAGAAAGATTCAATTTCATAAAAATGATTTCCAAGAGCTGTTTTGTGAGTAGTAGAATGTTGGGTATCTTTTTCTTTCTTTTTTTCCGCTTTCACCAAAATGAATAAAAACTTTATGTTCAGTGCAGTACTTAGGTATTGGTTTTGTTAATTTCTTAAAACAAATTGGCTCCCCAGTAAATCCCAGACTTGGACAGCCACATTAAGCTAGCAGTGGGGAGGCAATCTGAGCATGATTATCCTGCAAGAGAATTCCCAGAATTTCATCCAAACTGTGATTTGTTCTGTTATAAAAGGCCTATAAAACCCAGTATAGAAATTCCTGCAGGAAACTCGAGTGTTTAAATATCTGCAATTACTCTCTCATGATTAAAGAAAAAGATGAGGGACAGGACATCAGCACCCAGCAGAAAGTTCGAGGTGTGGCCTGAGCCATAAATCACAGAGGGGGCAGGGGGACCTTGAGGCTCATTCACAAATCAGCTCAGGGCTCCAAGATGCTCTGTATGGACTTGGCCGGGAGGGGTAAGGGCCGGGAGGTACACGACATGCCTTACACCTGGGTTGGTGGAAAATCACCTCGAAACTTCTGGTGAAGGGAGCCTCTGGTGGCCTGGAACCCCTGTGATGACACGGCTCAGTAGGTTCAATTGTCATTTCACCTTTCTGCAGAAGCAGTGCTTCAGCACTGCGGAGAACATAAGCTTTCCTGCCTCACAATTACCTTATTCACAGAAGCCCATACCACACATCCCAGATTCTGGCCCTTCTTTCCACCTCCTGGGTCGGTTCTGTCAGGACTTGTATATGACTCTTCTGAGCTGGCTTGAGCTATTTCCTTTTCCTAAAGCTCCATCTTCTAAATGGTGATCTTTAACCCCGTTCCCTACAATGACATCTCAGGGTAACAGCCAGCAGTCCCATGTTACAGATAAGGAAGCTGAGGTCCTGTCTGGCACAGAGCCCAGCCCTGGAAGGAAAGCCCACTGCCCTGATTCCTCACCTCCATCACACTCAGGAAAACCATCTGTCATCTCTAGAGTTCTAGCCAGGCTACAGGGCAGTTCGCCCCAGCTGGACTTTCTTCCCCACTGCAACTCACCACCCAGCTGTCCTAAGCCTCTCTGGTTTGCTGCTTGGCAGGCAGGAGCTTCAGATAGCAAATCCATCTGCAAGGACCCCTAAAAGCTTTGGGTTCATAGAGGAGTGTTGGGTCAGCCAGTGGCTGACATCATCTCCAGGTTAAAGGAGGAGCCCCAAACCCTGAGCAGTGACCTCGTATCTTCTCCAGTCAAGGAAGCCTGAAATTGACAGTATCAGGGTGCTCTCCATCGCCATTGCCAGCGTACTTCCCGACACCCTTGAAACTCATCTCCAAGATTAAACTAGAGCTTTTGCTGATAACATGTGTGGTGCCGAGCTCCTGGGGGCAGGAGCTGTCAGTTCCCCTCTGCATCTCCTCCCAGCCCAGTGCCCAGCACAGAGTGGGCACTCATGGGTATATTGTGAGCGGATGGTTGAATGGCCTTAAAGGACGTTCTGTGGAGTTTGCACATCACCCTGGAGACCATATGTTGAATGTCTTGGTTAATTCACTCCCCTTCCTTCTCACTGGTCTTTAGAGAAGTAGATCAGGGCTGCCTGTGAGGGCTCTTCTGCCTCTGGGAGCAGCAGCCTGACTTCTCAGGCAGCCAACGAAGAGTACCCATTACCGAACTGACTCAGAGGGGCTAGGATGATATTGGCACCTGGTCTCCAATACAGGCCAGCTGGAAGCAGCACTTTTGGACATTCTTTCTCAATATCTCTCTCTTTCTCTTTGAATTCGACTACCTCCCTCCCTTCTTTCCGCTTTCTCTCTCCATCACCCCGCTCAGAACTGGGAACAATATACTGACAGGTCAAAGTGGAGGATAAGGAAGACCATGGAAACACTCGTAGCTCGGGATCTTGCAAGCCCCAGAATATCCGTGTAGGTCAGAGATGACAAATGGCAGAGCCTCGGAGGTGTGTAATCCATTTATTGATTTCTAGCTGTTCCTCCCTCTCATTCTGCGGGCCTCTAGGGAGAGAGAGGCACAGATTCTTAGGGCTGAGATTGTGCAGGAAGGACACGGGTTTCCTACTGGCCAGAATCTGCAGCTGCTCAGCCAAAATGTGTAGCCCATTACAGCAGAACGTGGTTCACGTTTCCAAGGGAGACAAATAACCCCACTCCCACTCATGGGCTGTCTCTGTGTGACTAGAAAGGCCAATAGCAGGGGGCAGCCCTTCTTCCCAACCACCTGGTACACCTGGGTGAGGGTCATGGACTGATAAAAATAAAGGGAATAATACTGTTTAACAAAGACTGAAGATACGCTGTATGGTGGGGACTCCGTCAACTCACATTTGCTAACTTCTTTAACCCCCACAGCTCCTATGCAAAACAGAGTCTGTGTTTCTCATCCCAGATCTGAATTAACCCGCACGCCACAGGACCCCTCTAAGCTTCAACTTTTTCATCTATAAACTAGAGATAATTGCACAGCCTTCCATTTGGCCTAAGTAAAGAAAGAAAACTTCTTTATATGTATATAACTTCTCAGGACACTCATTCTTTCCAGAAATATCTCCATTAAGGATCTGGAAAAATTAGTCCCAGGAATGAAGATGGAAGAGAATGAAAATTTGGAATTCTAATTTTTTTTTCATATAGGCCATAAAATAAATATTTTAGGCTTTGTGAGTCTCTGTAGCGACCCTTCAAGTCTGTAGACTGAGAGCATCCAGAGACAGAATGTGAAGGAATGACTACATCCCCATAACACTTTATGTTTTTATTTTTATTGAAGTATAGCTGCTTTACAATGTTAATTCCTATTATACAGCAAAGTGACTCAGTTACACATACATATATGTATATGTATGTGTGTGTGTATATACATATATATATATATATCTTATTTCTAATTATCTTTCCATTATGGTTTATCATAGGATTTTTTTTTTAATTTTCAATGTATTAATTTCTGCTGTACCAGAAACAGGTCAGGCCAGTCATGGGCTGGATTTGGCCGCTAGGCCATAATTTGCCAAATTCTGAAGAAACCTGCAAAGTATCTTCTCCCATCCTGTCCAGGGCACATCTACCGTAAAGTGAAAGAGTCATCAAAGGTGGTTCTGAGATGTAGAAATCAAATACTATCATTTCCATTCTTCTCCCTTTTTATTTTAAGGATAAATGAACAAAATAAGGTGACACTAATCAAAAATGTCTGAAGTCTGAAGATCTCTAATTCACATAGTGAATGAGCCTGGCCTGGGGTTTTCATCTTAAACATGGAGAGTTCATGAATGTAAGTCTCTGGCATGGTTTACCGGATTATAATTGACAAAAGGAACAGTAAAAATAGATTAATGCTAACATGAGTGATCAATTTCCCCCTGAAGTACCACGCAGGATTACTTTGCACATTTACTTCATTTCTAAGGCTTCCGTCTGACAGTCTCGAATCCTCTGCAGCAGGCTCTAGGACTCCTTGTACTACACTGGGGTGATGGTACCATGTTTCAAAGTTATTCAGAACCTGATTGGCCGTGTTCCTGCAATACATTTTCCTAACCTCAAGATAAAGATCCATGCATCTCTTTACCCTTTAAACAAAAAAGCTATTGTAATGGCATGTAGTCTGAGGCATGGTCTGAATACCAAAACCTGTACATGCACTGCTAAACTGTTTAAGTATGGAAGAAGTAGTGTCTAATAGCATCAGGAAATTGAAATTTAAAAATTTTTCTCACTCACTTATTTGATGAGAACTGGGTATGCTGACAGGTGAAGCAGAAAGCCATTTTTCAAGTTAAATGCCAAGTGGTTATATAGCATAATATTCAGTCAAAATTAACCACCTCACTGCTGCACTGACACCCAGCGTATTTAATGCCAACGGTTCCTGCAAAGAAAACGGCAGACCTTTGGGATTGCCTTCAGAAGGGGAAAGAAACTGTTACTAATACTTCAATTATTCAGTAGGCGCCCCGACTCTCTGAGTGGGAAAAATGGACTGGCAGCCACACTGGCTCTCTCAAACGCCACATGGAGCTGGAATCACTGCCTTCCAGGCCCCTCTGGGTCCGCCAAGCCAAACTCCAGAAATTTCTGGATTTATACGTGTCTCCGGCAGACTCTCTACTGGCAAACCCTTTCCAAAAAAGCAAGTAGACACCTGCCTGCAGGCAATGGCCCCAGGGATGTAGGGGAGACTGGTTTTCTGAGCTAGTTTTCTTGTGCCTGTACAGTAAGACCCCCCAGCCTCCAGGAAGCCAGAGATCTGCATACCGGAGCACTGTGGGTGCAGCCCTGGGCACAGCAGCAGAGAGGCATCCCAGGCAGGAGCTTGGGAACCCCCATCTGGGGGCAGGCAGAAGGACAAAAACAGCCCCTTGTTGGAAATTCTAGCCACTTTTTTCCTGGACGATTTTATCAGCGAACATGCCCTGATGCCCCGGCTAAATGACCCAGGAAGTATATCCCTCAGATTCCAACCACAGACAGAAACAGGCCATGGGATCTAGTCGAAGTTTCCAGAGGGGCCTCTTCTTCCTTCCCACAAAGATAAGGACACCTGTCTATAAAATGCAATGTCCCAGGGTGCCTCCTGAGTGTCCTAGGACCTGGCAGGAACAAGGGGATAGCCAGACTAGACCCAGGTCCATTAGACATTAATCAGTCTTCCTGCCAGAATAATGATCTCAAAATGTTTCATCTCTCCAGCTTTTCAATCCCCCTGCAGTGTTTTATTGACCTCTTAGAACTACTCTGGCAGATAAGAAGAGATTACCAGGGTCCCCTTATACCCCAGAAAGGGATATTGGTCAGCCCAAGTCATGGCATCTACTGGTGGACAGACCAGACCTAGTATCCTGATCTCTTGATTCCAAGTCTTATGGACCTTCTTTAAAAAGTAACTGATGTTAAAAATATTTTTAAATGAAAACAAACTAAACAAAAACTTTTCCTGTCAATGTTTATTTTTACCAAATTGGATAATACAGATAATTAAATTTAAAAAAGACACTGCTTCTAATTCTACCACCTACCAACTGACAGTAATGTATAGGTCTCTTTCTCTTGGTCTTTTTTCTGTGTATAACTCTGTGTGTGTGTGTGTGTGTCTGTGTGTGTGTGTGTGTGTGTGAAGGGATTTGTTTGCGGGGGGGCATTCTTTTTCACTGAGTTAAAAATTACATATATTGTGTGATAATAAAGTTACTCGCAGACAGTTTTAAAACCCAGAATATATCATAATTTATTTAGCCAATCTATTAGCATTGCCTACTTAGGATTTTAATTTTGTTGTTACTAAAAGAAAGAAAGAAAGTGAAGTCGTGTCTGACTGTGACCCCATGGACTGTAGCCTGCCAGGCTCCTCTGTCCATGGGATTTTCTAGGCAAGAGTAGTGGAGTGGGTTGCCATTTCCTTCTCCAGGGAGTCTTCCCAACCCAGGGATTGAACCCAGGTCTCCCGCATTGCAGGCAAATGCTTTACCTTCTGAGCCACCAGGGAAGCCCTTTGTTTGTTACTGTTGTTATTACAATGCTGAGTGTCTCTGTGCATACTCCTGTATCAGTCATTCTGACCATTGTCTTTGGGGCAAAATTCTAGATGGGAAATTACTTGCTCACCTCACTTCCCTGAACTACCTTCCTGGGCCTACACCAGGTTCTCCTCCAAGTAACTCAAGCCTGTCCCCTTGGCCTCTTTTGGAGGGAGCCAGTCCTGACTCAGGACTCTTTTGAGCCACACCAGGGATTCCCGACCTCAACCCCGGCACTACTGAGATTCAGGGCCATAGAATTCTGTGTCGTGGGGGCTGTCCTGTCTACTGCAAGGTGTTTAGAAGCACCCCTGGCCTCCACCCACTAGATACCAGTAGAACCCTCTCATTCATGGCAACGGAAAACGCTTCCAGAAATTATCAAAGGTCTCTGGACAGCAGATTTCCCCTTGGGTGAGAACTACTGAGTCAGACCTTGGTCTGGCAAAACAACCAGATGGATGAGTTAGCAACTGAGTGAGGGAAGAAATATCTAATTCCAAGAAAGTTAAAGTGTTAGTTGCTCGGTCGTGTCCAACTCCTCAACCTCATGGACTGTAGTCCACCAGGCTCTTCTGTCCATGGAATTCTCCAGGCAAGAACTGGAGTGGGTCACCATTCCCTTCCCAGGGGATCTTTCTGACCCTGGGATCAAACCCGGATCTCCTGCACTTCAGGCAGATTCTTTACCACCCAAGCTATGACTAATTCTTCCCAAATCAAGTCCTGTGTATTACATGTTCAGTTCAGTTCAGTCACTCAGAAGTATCAACTCTTTGCCACCCCATGGACTGCAGCATGCCAGGCTTCCCTGTCCATCACCAACTCCTGGCGCTTGCTCAAACTCATCTCCATCGAGTCGGTGATACGGTCCAAGCATCTCATCCTCTGTCATCCCCTTCTCCTCCTACCTTCAATCTTTTCCAGCAACAGGGTCTTTTCCAATAAGTCAGTTTTTTGTATCAAATGTCCAAAGTATTATAACTTCAGCTTCAACATCAGTCCTCCCAATGAATATTCAGGACTGATTTCTTTTAGGATTGACTTATTTGATCTCCTTGCTGTCCAAGGGACTCTCGAGAGTCTTCTCCAACACCACAGTTCAAAAGCATCAATTCTTTGGTGCTCAGCTTTCTTTATGGTCCAACTCTCAAATCCATACATGACTACTGGAAAAACCATAGCTTTGACTAGGTGGATCTTTGTCAGCAAAGCAATGTCTCTATTTTTTAATATGCTGTCTAGGTTGGTCATAGCTTTTCTTCCAAGGAGCAAGCGTCTTTTAATTTCATGGCTGCAGTCACCATCTGCAGTGATTTTTCAAGCCCAAGAAAATAAAGTCTGTCACTGTTTCCATTGTTTCCCCATCTATTTGCCATTAAGTGATGGGACCAGATGCCATGATCTTAGTTTTCTGAATGTTGAGCTTTAAGCCAGCCTTTTCACTCTCCTCTTTCACTTTATCAAGAGGCTCTTTAGTTCCTCTTCATTTTCTGCCATTAGGGTGGTGTCATCTGCATATCTGAGGTTATTGTTATTTCTCCTGGCTATCTTGATTACAGCTTGTTCTTCATTCAGCCCAGCACTTCACATGATGTACTCTGCAAATAAGTTAAATAAATAGGATGACAATATACAGCGTTGACATACTCCTTTCCCAATTTGGAACCAGTCCCTGTTCCATGTCCAGTTCTAACTATTGTTGACCTGCATACAAATTTCTCAGGAGGCAGGTCAGGTGGTCTGCTATTCCCATCTCTTCAAGAATTTTCTACAGTTTGTTTTGATCCACACAGTCAAAGGCTTTACTGTAGTCAATGAAGCTGAAGTAGTTGTTTTTCTGGAATGCTCTTGCTTTTTCTATGATCCAACAGATGTTGGCAATTTGATCTCTGGTTCCTCTGCTTTTATAAATCCAGCTTGAACATCTGGAAGTTCTTGGTTCACATACTGTTGAAGCCTAGCTTGGAAAATTTCAAGCATTACTTTGCTAGTGTGGGAGATAAGTTCAATTGTGCAGTAGTTTGAACATTCTTTGGCATTGCCTTTCTTTGGATTGGAATGAAAATTGACCTTCTCTAGTCCTGCAGCCCCAGCTGCATTTTCCAAATTTGCTGGCCTATTGAGTGCAGCACTTTCACAGCACCATTTTTTAGGATTTGAAAAAGCTCAGATGGAATTCTATCACCTCCACTAGCTTTGTTCATAGCGATGATTTCTAAGGCCCACATGACTTTGCACTCCAGGATAGCTGGCTCTGGGTGAGTGATCACACCATCACGGTTATCTGGGTCATTAAGATCTTTTTTTATATAGTTCTTCTGTGTATTCTTGTCTTGCCACCTTATCTTAATATTGTCTGCTTCTGTTAGGTCTATACCATTTCTGTCTTTAATTGTGCCCATCTTTGAAAGAAACGTTCCCTTGGTATCTGTAGTTTTCTTGAAGAGATCTCTAGTCTTTCCCATTCTGTTGTTTTCGTCTGTTTCTTTGCATTGATCACTTAGCAAGAATTTTTTTTAAATCTCTCATTGCTGTTCTTAGGAACTCAGCATTCAGATGGATATATCTTTCCTTTCTCCTTTGCCTTTAGCTTCTCTTCTTTCTCAGCTGTTTGTAAGGCTTCCTGAGACAACCATTTTGCCATTTTGCATTTCTTCTTCATGTAGATCTACATATATACCAACAAGTCATCCCTCAAACTGGAGGAGGGCATGGCAACCCACTCCAGTATTCTTCCCTGGAGAATCCCCGTGGACAGAGGAACCTGGCAGGCTATAATAGCCCATGGGGTCGCAAAGAGTCAGACATGACTGAATGACTAAGCACAGCACACAGCATCCCTCCATAAAATTAACTTCCTACCTGTTCCCACAGGATGGTACCCACACTTGTACACTGCTGGATGATTACTTGATGATACTATTGTTACTTTTTTACTCATTGTTTCCCTCCTTTTCTAGACCCCTGAGTCTTAGGGGTAGAATGTTTCTTATCCGTTTCTTTGTCTTTGATATAGAACAGTGTTAGCACAGAGTAGATTATGTTAAATGTAGGCATGAATGAACCTAAAATGAGACCAAGACACACATGCACTCACATATGCACCCCTATAGCCCATGTGTGTGTCCACATGAATGCTATGTGTGCATACACATATACCAATGGTAGTTATGCAGAAAAACAAGGGCTGCCACCAATAAATGCATCTCTTGTTTTTGACTACACACTGATTTCAGATGGCAAAATTTCTCTATGGAAGCACTAAAATTTTCCTCAGTCTGGATAGAATAACATTTGGGGAGTCAGGAGCAATGTATTTTCCAGTGAGGTAGGAACCCTACTTTTAAATAAGGGTACTTAGGGTTGTCAGAAGAGAAGGAAACTTTCTCTATTGCCTTAAGAGACAACTTACTGCATCATTAACACATGTCGTTTAATGGAAAGTCCTGTTATTTTTGGAGAAAGAAATGCATATTCCATACTAAATATAATAACAACATAAACCTTTAATAAATAATTGTAACAGTTTATAAATATTTAAATAGTAAATCTAAAAGTCCTGAGGGACTATAGAAGGCAAGGAGGAAAGATCTGACTTGTAAAGCACTAAAAATAGGCTCTGACACATTTGCTTTTAGATTTTTTTGTGTTTTTTTGCAGACAGGAGAATATATAATAAGGCCTTTCTGCAAAAACAGTGGTTAGAGCAAAGTGATCGTCTTAGCAAAGAAACTGTTGAGGATGAAACGGATCAAAAGGCTTAACCAAGCAGAGAAAAGCCCCCAACCTTCCATGTTGTATCTCTCACTTCAGCTGTAGACATCTAAAATATTCACACTCAACACTGGGTAAGCAGAGGCAATCCATGCTGGAGCAGACAGTCGGACCTGCTGGAGATGCCAGGAAAGTCCCACTACTTGTTTCTGAGAACAACTATATGCCAAGCTGGGTAGTATTTCAAAGGGATCTTGCCACTGGTATACACAAACTTTTATAATCCAAGATCTGGTATTAATAATATCCCTTTGATTACAGATGACAAAATGGAGACCCAGACAGGTTAAGAAATGCCACCACAGGCCACCTGCTACTGAGCAATGGAGTTGGGATTTGAGTATAGGTTTACCAGACTGGGAACACTTCCATTTCAGGAAGTACATGGTTTTCCCCAGACTCACCCCAGTGTGGAGAAGCCACACCTCATTTGTCCTACTCAGCAGGAACAAGTTTCATTACTTTATCTAACTAGGTGCAATAGTGGCCAACGTCCATTTCAGCCACACCATTTTAATTTTAAGTCAATCCCATGTATCTCCTAATTCTTGCCAAGGAAACAAGTAGGAGTCTCTCATGGAGGGTGGTACTTTGGGGAAAATGTCCTCCCTCCCAAGAGAGAACCACAAGACATGGTTTCTCCTTGTTTCTCTGGTTATCACACATGTAGTTGCAGCAAACAGCTTGTAAGTATAAGGGGAAGCAGCCTTAGGGCGAAGCAGCTCTGAGATTGGAGAAAAGAGAGGTGGGAGGAACTCAGGCCATTGGTAATGACTGAGGCCATCTCCTGGGCACACCCTACCTTTGAACGTGACATAATATAATGCTTTATTATTTAAGACAGTAGGAGTCTTGTCTGTTACTTGCAGCCAGAAGCATTCTAACTGACCAAGGGATACACACAAGGGAGCAGTGATGGTGTGTGTTCAAGTAGGACTGCAGAAAGGGTGGTTGATTGGACAGCAGGCCACATGGGGTCAACTTCAGCCAACGGTCAGCTACTGATTGCCTCCCCAGCTTCCAGGTTAAGCTGCTTCTTTTTAACCGAAAATTCCCTCGTTTCCCCATAAAGATTTCCCCTCCCTCATTCTGTATCAGATGTGTAGCTGGGAAATGACCAATCTCCTGATGGGAGGCGGTCTTGGTGGGAGGCGCTGACTGGTAGGACAAGCCGTAAAGCCCAGCCCCCTAGCCATCATGTTGGTTCAAGAATGATCTTGGGTTCTATTTCAGGCCAATGAGATATGAAAAGAGGTTTTCTTAGAACTCCCATAAAAGGAAGTTTCTCAGTTTTCTAAAGCAGAAATCTTCCTCTCCTCTCTCTTTTTCCCTGGGTTTGGTCAAGAAAACAATCAAAGAAAACCTAGGATTTGCTAGCAGCCACCTTTCTCACAAAAGGAGGTTGGTCGCCACACAATGAAGTGGGGGCCATAAGCAGCAGAATAGAGGGGGAGAAATGAAAGCATTGCATTGGCCCTACAGTCCTTCCTACATTTAGAATTCCCTGTTACCTGAACCAATAAATCCCTTTTATGGTTCTTACCAGTTTGAGTTAGAGTGCCTATTACTTGGAAACAAAGGCATTGTAGCTGGTACATATACATCTATCTGCCCGACTTTCTAACAGAAACCCCAAGGCAGGCGTTTCAGGATTTGCTCCCAGAGACTGGAGCCAGATGTGTTCAGCCCTCACTGGTGAGTGGATCAGCAGCTGGTGGGTTTCAGCAGCCTCCATGCAAAGCTGGAGGAGAGAGCACGGCTGGTACGTGGTGAAATGTCGGAGGCTGGTACATATTGGAGTGTATAACATGGCACATGGTGAAGATGAGGTGGAGAACCAGCACGAGGGGGTCTAAGAAAATCTTTCCAGCCTCGGAGGGGATTTGCTCAATCCACTGAACTTTGGACAGTCCCTCAGAACAGCCTTTCTGGACCTTGCTGACGTGTCTGTCCAGACTTGCAAGTGACCAAAACAGAAAAAGGGAGCAGATATACCCCCCAAGAAACCGTCTAAGTCTTCTGATTCTTGGGCCCGAACAGCATCCCTACTAAGACAGGGGGTCAGAAAACTTGGTCTTTCAAATCATTGTTTAAACAGTTAACAGCTATTTACTCTATTTTCCTGAGAATGAAATAAAAGCTTCCCCATGAGGGCCAGCTACACCCTGTGTCTTTCTGGGACCGAGACGGTATCTCCCTCTCTTACCCAAGCATCTCACTCATTTTCCTAAGCCCCACAGCATCAGCCATTAGACTCTGTTCCTTTTTATTATCACAGAAGTTAAAATCGTACATGACAACGCATCTCCTCCATCGGAACCCGAGGCACGGGTGGATTGTGAAGAAGTGGCAGATAGAGCTCACTTGTTTAAGGTGGAATTGGCAGGGCTCCTTCCCACTCCCCCAAATCTTCTGCTCTTGGGATATTCTTGCCTCAAATTCACCGCTCCTGAGCCTGGAGGGGCTGGGTTTCCTCCTTCTGCTCACTGTCTTTGGAGTGCGAGCTGGCACGGAGCATTCTGTCCTAGGGTGCTCTTGCCTGTGGAGTGCTGAGCCCGGCAAAGCCCCAGGCTGGGTAGCAGGGCTAATACTGGTCTAGGGCTCCGTATCTGAGGCCATTTTAGAAGTTCATGGAGGGCACCTGCTCTATCATTAAGCTCCAATCTTATCCCAGGTTTCATTTACTAAAATATCATTTTCCTTATGAAATTTCAATAGCTCCCAGTTGCCTGAATGACACTGGAGCCTGATCACATGACATTTAGAGCCTTTCACTGTCTTTCTGCAGCCCCCGGTTCCACATCGTTCCCCACTCTTTATGTCTACCACTCACATCAGTGCAGAAATGCACCAGCGCCCCCGAGGAGGCCTTTGGGGGCCAATGCCTTTCTCAGGCCATCCTCACTGCTATCCAATCGGCCTGGCGGGAGTCCTGCATCCTGCACGGCATCTCCATGACCACCTGGCACCCCCTGAGTCTCCCTCTAGGATCTCCTCAAGCACCTTCCAACTGTTACTGTTACCCACCAGGGTTCTTGACCTCCTTAATCAGTGGAAATTGATAAAAGGCCAGACAAGAAACTCAGACAAGGCTTTACCCGAGCCCCTGCTGTAGCAAAGCGGAGCGAGAATCAGTAACAGTTTCCCCTGCTTGCCCTGGAAGCAGGCTGGGGGCAAGCTGGTTCCTTACACGGTGTGAGGTTAGGGCAGGTCCAGCAGTAGGACTGGAGGGGAGGCTTAGGTGGTTTGCCCACCACTTTGATGGGTCTGTGTGCAGTGCACATGCCCAGTACCCTGCTTTGGCTCCTAGCTCTTCAGAAGCAGCAGTTGAGTTTTTGGTCTTTTTGTTTCTTGTTTTCCCTAACTTGCCCCAACTCCACATGCACTTACTTAGTTATTTTTAGTCCCTTATAGTTTCTTTGTGTTTTATTGCTCCAGGACACATTGCTCTAGGTACAAACTCTGCAGCAAAGAATCCCAGGTTTCAGCCTGTCTCATTAGCACCCACTGCTGGGTGTGGTCACTTATGCACATGTAGGTCTGCTTTCTCTCCCTATCTAGACCTCATGCTCCAGCAACAGAGGGACCAGAGTCCTTCTTCTCACCTGCAGCCCTGACTGCAGAGATCTCCATGAAGGATGGAGTCCCGAGAGAGGCCCTGACCATGCAGTCGTCACCCTATGGTAAGCCTGCCACGCACAGGTAGCAACCTTATCCCAGAGCCTTCCAAGACCATGACTCACTTCACCTGGTCTGGGAGGTCCCAGGGCGAGCCCACAGCTGCCAGCATGAGCTGTAAGAGGTGACGAAAGGGCAGACAGCCCACTGAGCCTCAGCAAATCAGAAAAATCATTGTCTCTCAGACCCAGAAAGGGCCTTAGGAATTCTCTAACTACAGCCCTTTATTTTATAGGCAGATAAACTAAGTACCAGAGGAATGCGATTTCCCCAAAGTCACCAAGCTAATTAATGGAAGAGTCTAGACCAGAATCCAGGTCTCCTGACCCCTGGCAGATGGTTCGTTCTCTTGCCATGCCTCCTTTGATTAATAATCAGTTTCAGACTAGTTCTGCCCAATTAAGAGTTTTTCAAAACGGATTCTTCAAGTTTTTCATAGGTATGACATGAAGACAGGGTACTGTGGTCAGATAAATGGGAAAAATGATGAACCAAAAATTAAATTGATTTATTGATTCAGAACATTTCAGAGCTTTTAGTGTGTTAATCCATGAGGGTAGTATTGTGTGTAGCATTTCCCAAATTTAATAGATTATGGAATTCTTTCTCATCTAATGTCCAGCAAAATATCTTGAGACATAAGTGTCCTGGGAGACATAACTAGGGAAGTGGGGGCCAATTGACATTTCAGTGAATGAAGGCTCATCATTTCCCCTTTGAAAGCCCAACACCGCATGGCTGTAAGCCTCTGCACACCAGGATACAGGAACCCAGCACCACCAGGAAGCAGCTGGGCTTGTCAGCTTGGAGAATTTTAGGCTTTCATTCCTTGAGAGTGTCTGGAGAGTGGGATTAGGGAGTGTATGTGTGGGGGTTGTTTTCTGTTTTGTGAAATTTTAAGTGAAAATTTAATTTTAAAAAGTTAATATTTAAATCTCAAAAAGCATCCATTTCTAATTACCCCTAATGTGCAGCAGCCAAAGAGCTGTTGAACACATGGGTGTGTGTCTCACCAGTTCAAAGACAGGCCCCTTCTAAGACTCCTAACTGGTCCCTCCAGAGCCATTGGAGACAGAATGGCACAGAGGGGACCTCAGTTGTGCAACGGACCCATCAGATAAACTCCCCAGCTGGCTGTGGCACAAGTTATCTTAAGAAAAGGCATTATCATTATGCATCTTACCACACATTTCCAATTGAGTTATCACAAGGGTATTACAAAAAAAAAATCATAGGAGTTGGCAGTAACTCAGTAAATAAAATCACCATTTTAATTGCTCCAGTGTAACAGGTCGATCATTATCAAGAAAGGTTTTGATATATTTTTTAATTAAATGGTGACTCTGTTGATCGATTTCTCTGATAATCAAGCAATCCTCTCCACTGCCCCCACCCTCCAAAACAGTTTGCTTCATGAATAAGATGGTTACTTGGTGGCGGAAACATGGGGACCTAATTAGCCAGCTGTGCATCCTCAGGCAAGTGACTTCCCCTCTCTGCACCTCGGGTCCCCAGTCTGCAAGGAATAGAGAAGTAGCAAGGATTCTCAAAGCCACTTCCCACTCTGGAAAGCTCTGAGAATGCATGATATTATTTTACTGGACAATATTTTTTGCAGCAATAAGTGAGACTTTCATTATTCATTTTCAAGAGATAGACAAATATCAAGGCTCAGCATAGGCCAGCATGTGCTCATCTTAGTTGCTCAGTCATGTCCGACTCTTTGAAACCCACTGGACTGTAGCCCACCAGGCTCCTCTGTCCATGGGATTTTTTTCAGACAAGAATCCTGGAGCAGGTTGCCATTTCTTCTCCAGGGGATCTTCCCAACCCAGGGATGGAAACCACACCTCCTGGGTCTCCTGCACTGCAGGCAAATTCTTTACCTGCTGAGCCGTTAGGCCAGCATACATCCCTCTCAAAGGTCCCATTGTCTGCCCTCTCCACCTCCACTAGTTGGGGGATGCTCCCTAAATGAAGCCTGTTTATGGCTTACAAAGTGGGAATGGTGGTTTCTGGTTTACACTTAACACCCAACCATCCCTCCTTGTGGGTGTGCTGAACCTGAACCTCTGAGGGTCATCAAAAGCCCCCTCCACCTTGTCTCAGCCACACTCCCTGTGATCACTGTTCTTTGAAGGCAGCCACAGACTGAACTTGCAGGCAGTGTGGTAGGGGTGGGGGAAGGAGAGCTGGCTGACACCCAGCTCCACTGGGTACTAGCCAAGTGACTTGGACAGGTTGCTTGGCCCCATTTTATAAGTGAGAACATTAAGGTACCAAGCGGTTAACTGTAGTTGCTGCCTTCTGGGCGCGGTGGGAGTGGGTGTTTACCACACACGTAGAGGGCTCAGAGTGGGGCTCTGCATGTGGCGAGCACACATCACATTTCAGCCTGAGTTACCACCAGCTTGATTCCATGTCACAATGACTTCCATAGAACCACCCATTTAAACCAGTGAATTCATGAAAGAGTGACTTCAGCAATGTTCTGGGTGGTCCCGTGACCATGGCAGACTTGCTCACCCCCACCCACTGGTCTCCCTGGCCCAGGCTCACAGTCTGCCTCTCGCTGGCATAGGTTCCCTCTGAAGATTATACCCTTCCCAGATGAGGGCCCACAGCAGCCACCAGTCAATGTGAGGATGCAAAGGTCCAGCCTCGTCCTCAATTTGGAAAAGCTCTGCGGTCCCTCCCAATCGCAAAGCAAGTGCCCTGTGGGACGACCTGAGCTCTCAGTGGTGAGACATTGAGGTCAGCCTCCCTTCTGCCCACTCCTGCCCTGTACAGGGGTCTCCCCCAATAAACTTTCTGCCTGTAGTTCTCCACCTGCCCCTCTCCAGGGACTCAACCCTCCCCAGAGAGGCTCAACTCTGAAGACTTTCCTCTTGGTGCTCTTCCAGAATGCTAGCTGGATGACAAAGGACTTCTCAACCCAGGACTAGCACCTCAGGAGAAGGGAAACGTCAGAGGCTGCTGAACACGTCAAAGGACCAAGCAGCAGAAGGCTGGGGCCCAGGGCCTGGCATGGTGCCCTGTGGGGTGGCGGGGGCAGGGGGGTGCTAAATCGTGCCCCACCTGCTGGGAGGAGTTGTTCGTTCCTGACTCCCGCAGAGACCTGGAACCTGGAGGAATAGGGCCTGCTCCATCTCCCCGGGGCCTTGGGCAAGGTCTCTGGGGTCTTCCAGCCTCTGCAGATTCCCGCGCACCCACCACCTCACCCTCCCTGCCGTTTCCAGACCCCATTTACCACCAGGATGTGATTCTACTCTGTCCACATCATAGGATACAGAAGCGCTTTGATCTCTCCTGGCTTCCTGGTTGCTCTTGTTCAGTCACTCAGTCGTGTCCGACTCTTTGCAACCCCATGTGCTGCAACTCGCCAGGCTTCCATCCTTCACCGTCTCCCAGAGTTAGCTCAAACTCATGTCCATTGAGTCAATGATGCCATCCAGCCATTTCATCCTCTATCATCCCCTTCTCCTCCTGCCCTCAATCTTTCTCAGTTCCAAACTGGGAAAGGAGTATGTCAAAGCCGAATATTGTCACCCTGCTTATTTAACTTATATACAGAGTTCATCATGCAAAATTCTGGGCTAGATGAAGCACAAGCTGTACTCAAGATTGCTGGGAGAAATATCAATAACCTCAGATAAGCAGATGACACCACCCTTATGGCAGAAAGCGAAGAGGAGCTAAAGAGCCTTTTGGTGAAAGTGAAAAAGCTGGCTTAACACTCAACATTTAAAAAACGAAGATCATGGCATCCGGTGGCATCACTTCATGGTAAAAAGACAGTGAAAAAGTGGAAACAGGTCCCTGGGGAGAGGGCTAAACCTAGAGGTGGCAGGGACACATGGAAGGGGAGGGAAACCAGAGGTGGTCCTAAGTTGCAGAGTGAGGTGTCTACCAGTTGCCTTTGTGGAGGCATCCTCCATTTAATTTATCCACTTTGTGCTCAGCCCTTTGGACACTCGAGGAACTTTCTAGAAAGCTGAAGAGGGAAGTAATCATAACTCTAATGGAGGAAAGAGGATCTGCAGAAAAATGATCTCAGAGAAACACTATGGCAGCCGGTTCTCTGCCGAAAGATTTGACTTCAGACAGGCACTCAACTAACAGTCCAGCAGCTGGTAGCAAGGACCCTGCACGTGGAAGCCTTTCTGCCTCTTTTCCATCCCCCACGTTCCTCCTCCTCTCCATTGATAAGTTGTGTAAAAAGAAAGGAAAAAAAAGAAAGAAAGAAAAAGGGGTGGGTCCCTCCAGATTAGGTTTTTGACTTTAGCAAAGTTTACCTTTGAGATCTTTAACAGTCTACCCACTAGACACTAGTGGCAAACCCCCACCAGCTATGACAACCAAAAATTTCTCCAGATGTTGCCAAATACCTCTGGAGGGCAAAATCCCACCCTCCTCCCACAAAGAACTACTGGTCTAAATGTGTCACACGTGGCGGGGATAAGAGAAGGGTCTTTTGTTTTTATCTAACAATTTATAATCTATGGAATAGTTTCCCCTAACTCTGCTCACCTTTTCCACATGACCATATTATGAGCTGATTTCCATGTCCCTCAAATTCATATCGGAGAAGGCAATGGCAACCCACTCCAGTACCCTTGCCTGGAAAATCCCATGGATGGAGGAGCATGATAGGTTGCAGTCCATGGGGTCGCGAAGAGTCGGATACGGCTGAGTGACTTCATTTTCACTTTCATGCATTGGAGAAGGAAATGGCAACCCACTCCAATGTTCTTGCCTAGAGGATCCCAGGGATGGGGGAGCCTGGTGGGCTGCCATCTATGGGGGTCACACAGAGTCGGACACGACTGAAGCGACTTAGCAGCAGCAGCAAATTCATATGGGGCTCCCCCAGTAGCTCATCAGAAAAGAATCTGCCTATAATGCAGGAGATCTGGGTTTGATCCCTGGGTGGGGAAGATTCTCTGAAGGAGGGCATGGCAACTCACTCCAGTTTTCTTGCCAGGATAATCCAATGGACAGAGGAGGCTGACAGACTATGGTCCATGGGGTCACAAAAGAGTTGGACCCGACTGAAGCAACTAAGCACATAAATTCATATGCTGAAGACTTAACTCCTAGGCCCTCAGAATGTGATTACATTTGGTCTTTAAAGAGGTAATTGGGACTGCCCTGGTGATCTAGTGGTTGGGAATCCACCTGCCAGTGTGGGGGACATGGGATCCATCCCTGGTCTGGGAAGATCCCACATGCCGGGGAGCAATCAAGCCTGGGAGCCACAACTACTGAACCCACGAGCCCTAGAGCTGTACTCTGCAATAAGAGCAGTCACTTCAGTGAGAAACCCGTGCACCGCAACTAAAGAGGAGCCCCCATTCACCACAACTTGAGAAAGCCCACACAGCAACGAAGACCCAGTGCAGCCAAAAATTTAAAAAACAAACAAACAAAAAAAGAGGTAATTAAGTTATAGTGAGGCCTTTAGAGTGAGCCCTGATTCAATATGAGTGGTGCTCTTATAAGATAAAACAATTAGGACACAGATGCACAAAGAGGGAAAACCAGGGGAAGACACATGGAGCAGGCCAAGGAGAGGCCTTAGGAGAAACCAACCCTGCTGACACCTTGATCTCAGACTTCTGACCTACAGAGCTGTGAGACAATAAAGGCCTTTTGTGAAGGCTACCCAGTTTAGGGCACATTGTCATGGCAGCTGGAGCCAACTAATACACTCTTCCATGAGTCTGGCAAGGCAGAGTTCCCATCTCAGAAGGAATAAAGAACGCTTTACCCAGAGGCACTGAGCTGTTCCCAGGGTGGGAGTCCATACAGGAAACCTGGCATTCCAGGCTCCTACCAAATAGCCTCTTAAGATTTGTCAACCTGTATTTAATAAGCCACACAGGATTTTCTACTGAGAGAAACTGTAGGCTTCGCTCTATGATCAATACAAAGGAAGCAATACCAGCTCTGAACATAGCATTTTCATTTATTTGGAATTGTCTCTTATTTCATTTTCTGTTTTCTGTTTTGTTTTATGTTTTTTATTGGTCATAAACCTGAATTCTATTAGCCGTTCTCTCACACTACTGAAGATAAAGGAAACTTGCATGCACGCAAAGTCGTGTCCGACTCTTTGCCACCCCATGGACTGTAGCCTACCAGGCTCTTCTGTCCATGGAATTCTGGAATACATGGAATACTGGAGCAGGTAGCCATTCCCTTCTCCAGGGGATCTTTTTGACTCAGGGATCAAACCCAGGTCTCCTGCATTACAGGCAGATTCTTTACTGTCTGGACCACCAAGGAAGCCTGGGAGCCTAATACAGGTTTGTAAATTTAGGTTAAAAACAAAACAAACAAACAAACAACAACAACAACAAAAAAACACTTGTCCTTGGTAAACAGAGGCTGCCATGTATTGCTTAGTTGATTATTTCAGTGGCTATACCACCCACTTCAGGTGATCTGGTCTGAGAACTGAGGATGTGGGACTCTGTGCATGCATCATAAAAGCACAGACAAGGATGCCTTACAATGACAGGCCTTGCAAGACACTCTGTTTTAAGGACTTCCTCAGTCAAGAGTGGGACAAACCTCCATTTGGCCACGCAGATAAAGACCCTTGTGGCCTGGGGTAACTAGATTCCTTCCAGAAATATCCCCACAGAGGTTGAGCAGCATTAATAAGAGGTGGCCCTGTAGCTGCCTGGCTGTTCCTCCCTTCATCTTATTCTGCTTCTATGACCCAGTGAGGTCACTTCCTGTATGTAGATTTCATCTTAAAGCTCCTCAAACCGGGGCACCACTCTCTTCCACATGAAAGTACTGAGCTTCTGCAAAGACCACAGACCACCCCTCCTCTCACCCTTCTCTCATATGGTCTTTGTAAAAGGACTTAGGAAAAATCGTCCAGAATTAAAAATCACTAAAATTTAACCTAATTCAGATTTTCTAGCAACGTGATATTTTTGCATATGTAATGGTTTTCAGGTTCTGTTGCTTGGGCTTTTAAAAAAAAAAAAGGCTAACAGTAATAGGCACATGAACTATCTTTAAATGTTATGGTATCTGGAAAAAAAACCAGAAAGTATCATAGATTTGTATAATTATTTTCCAAGAAAAGATGTATTGTGCTGGTACTAGCAGTAAGATGAAGAAAAACCATGAAATTTTTCATGGTATTATATGAAAATTGTCAAACTGCTGGGCTATCCTCCTTGCCCATGAGCCAGCCTCAAACACAGTATTTATACGCAAATTTTTCCAGTGTCTTTGGACAGTAGCTTGAGCCTTGTGCAGTTGTAAAGTCCCACAAAAGAGTATTTACTTTATCTTGTCAGAAAATGTAGTCATAAAAGAATCATAAATGCCCTGTGTTTATCAGGCTGTCTCTGCATACTGGTTGTCACTGGAGACACAGCTTGTTTTTTTCTTTCTCTCTCTCTCCCGCTAGAGACAATGAAATGCCCATTGCTCTCTTCAACAAAAATACCAAGAACCCTATGACATCAGGGAGAGCCTGTCTTCCCGTTTGTACTATGGTAGTGATAAACAATGTTTTATGCCCCATAATTAAGGTACAGGTAATGAGCAATTATGTAGATCATGAATTAATTATATTTAAAACAGAGGCCATTACAATCAATATTCACCACATTTCAACTGCATTCCGGAATTAATCTAATTAAAACTTTCAATTGGCAGTGATCTGTTTCTACCACCTTTGTGAAGAATCACAATTAACAGCTGTCTTTGATAACTATGCTTTATGTACACACACACATACACACACACACACACACACACCATGGATTGGGGGTGTGAGGCTGTCATCTCTGCTCAGGTGTATTGATCAAGACAAACTTGAAGCAGAGTGATTGCTTATTCTCCCAAGCCAGTTGCACTGGAGAACAGCTTAGACATCTTTATAGTGGGTGCTGGAGCCTGGTCTTTCTGCTTTTAAGCCTCAGAGCAATTGTTTCAAAGTGAGGTTGGAGGGAACGGCCATGGTTGGTGGTTGGTTGGCTGTGCCCTCCACCCAGCATTGGCTTTTTGAAGGACTACTATTTCCCCACTCTCAATCCATGTTGTCAGTGTGGGGCTGAAACTCCTCTCCCCACCAGGCTGGACCCAGGTCTCAGACCTGACCAGTCACATTACTGTGATTTGCTGGCCACAGCAACTGGTTTGGACATGGCTTTTGAGCTTATGAGCACTTAAGAGCCACAGTAACTGTGCTGTGACTTTTGAGACTTAAGTTCTCATGGTTTCCAAAGAACTCAAACCCAGTGGGATGGAGATCTAGAGTTTTTGTTAACCACTGTGCCCGGCAGGGCTGAACTGGGAGAACGACACAGTCCTGGTGACATCATGTATACCTGAAATCCAGGTGTGCCCGAAGCATCTCATTCTGGAGCTTCCCCTTATATAATCCAATGAGAAAATTCTGTATTTTATGTAAGCCTTTCTGTGGGTCTTTGGTCACTTGCACATATACCTTATAAACCAACTCCCATGCTTGGCTGACATTATTTTATTGGTTATTTTGCTAAGTCACCTCAAACAAATAAAAGTCCTGGCAAGCCTAAGGAGCTAGGGGTGATAGAAAAGTGATGGGTGGGGCGTTGAGGGGGAAGGGAGAGAAGAAGATGACTCTCACTTTAGAATGAAACATCTAGGGGTCAATATTTGCTTTAAGTATTCAAAATACATTGTCAGCTCATGGTAAGTACCCTTCTGAAAATATTGACATTATTTAAAATCCGGCCTGTGGTTTGGGGTCCCTCCTTCCTGTTCTTCACATATTCCTGATGACAAAGGACAGACAACATGAGTCAGCAGTAGTCTTTAGACCTCCCCTACTCACCTTGAAAATAAGTGCCTCTTTCTAATTGGTTTTGTGGGTAAGAAGGATGTTTCCCCAAAATATCACTGAATATCTTCAATGGTATAGAGAGTATCTTAAGCAAACTGAACTCTTTTCTTAGACCTATTTTTGGTACAGCAACTTGCTATTTACAAAAGGCTTTTAGATCCATAAGGCTTTTAGATCCATTATCTTGTTTGATCCTCACATCAAGAGCCACGGCATTCATCCGTTAAACTATCCATCAGTTTATCAGAAGTACCAGTTCTCTGAGCAGATAGTCACTGCGGCCTACTAAGCAGTAGGTCTGAGTTTAGACACAAAGTTGTGTTGAGATCCAAGAGAGATGCATCCCCTATTCCATTTTTTGAGGACACTGCTTCAAGAGATTGTGCTAAAATCAATGGCTTAGATTCTAGTTCACAACTTTTATCTTCCTTTGAAAAGGAAAGTAGAAGTGCACTCCATTACAATCCATTCAACAAGTACACCCATCACTCCTTTCTCTATCCAAAAACACACTGTGAACCGAAGCAATTCTACCTTGAAACTGATACAGCTTGAATTCAGGGCTCCTTCCCTGCACAGGGTCCTGCCATGCCCTGAATGTGATGGTATGTGGTCCTGTGTTTCTGAAGACTTTAGAGGTTTTAACCACAATTGGATGAGAACACTGTCTACCTTAACATCTCCTCCACCATAAGTCCGCTTGGGTAGGTTAGAGTTGGAGTGGCCGTGGGCATTTTGGGATCTGGCTAAGGGGAAATTGAGTGTAGTTACATTCATCTGGGATTTGGATGTATGTATGACTTCCTTGACCAGACGGACCTTTGTTGGCAAAGTAATGTCTCTGCTTTTTAATATGCTATCTAGGTTGGTCATAACTTTCCTTCCAAGGTCAAGGCTGTGGTTTTTCCAGTGGTCATGTATGGATGTGAGAGTTTGACTGTGAAGAAAGTTGAGTGCCAAAGAATTGATGCTTTTGAACTGCGGTGTTGGAGAAGACTCTTGAGAGTCCCTTGGACTGCAAGGAGATCTAACCAGTCCATCCTAAAGGAGATTTATCCGGGGTGTTCATTGAAAGGACTGATGCTGAAGCTGAAACTCCAATACTTTGGCCACCTCATGCGAAGAGTTGATGCTGGGAGGCATTGGGGACGGGAGGTGAAGGGGATGATGGAGGATGAGATGGCTGGATGGCATCACCGACTCGATGGACATGAGTTTGAGTAGACTCCGGGAGTTGGTGATGGACAGGGAGGCCTGGTGTGCTGTGATTTTTGGGGTCGCAGAGTCGGACACGCCTGAGCGACTGAACTGACTGACTGACTGACGACTTCCCCGGTGGCTCAGACAGTAAAGAATCTGCCTGCAATGCAGGAGATCTGGGTTCAATCCCTGGGTTGGGAAAATCCCTTAGAGAAGGAAATGGCAGTATTCTTGTCCACTCCAGTAGACTCCGCTCCAAAATTCTTGCCTGGAGAATCCCATGCACAGCAGAGTGTGGTGGGCTACAGTCCATGGAGTCATGAAGAGTTGGCACAAGACTGAATGATTAACACTTTCACTTTCATGGATGTATAGTCATTTTTGTATATGGTTGTGTGCCTGTCATACTGATGACTTGTAGGAGTGACCCAAGGAATACATTTTCTGTCCTCTACCCCAATCTACCCCATGTCAGCCATGGAACTGCAGGACCAGATCTCTGTTGAGATGTGCACGTTCCCATGATACCGATACAAGAAACATGTGGACAGTGGAGGATTAACAAGGTTTGGGGTCTGTGGAGCCAAAGCTCTTCTCTGGAAATTCTTCCAACATCAGATATGTAAAACTGTTATTGTAGGATTAATTATTATTGATGCCTAGTCAAAAAGTCTTCTCCTGTCAGGGATATATTTAACAGAAACTATACTATTATAAACACACCATACTTCCTTTCCCTTTTTGATGAAGCATAAGAAAAACAAAATGTATGAGAATCCTTATGTTTGTAAGGCATGAATCTGCAGGATCATGTCATTCAGCAAATCCATCTGAGTGTGAATGTACATGCTTTATGCATGCTAGAAGGATCTTTCTATTCCCACTATAAAAGGTGACATTATAAAAATGTTGATCAAAGAGAACATAGACCAAAAAAATAGTGGGAAAAAATGAACTAGAAGATTGTGTCAGAATGTTAATTAATAAAATACACTATTTTCCTGAAATATTTGTGATATTTGTCAGCTTTTCAAAATGGATTTTTATTATTTATTTTCTCCTCTGTAAGTAGTTATTTCTAACCCTATTTCTGTAGGCAAAATATATTCTTAAAGAGAGCCTTTAAAACAGTATAATCTTGTATAAAATCTGGAACCATGGCCAATGGAACACCGCTCCCCACTTTGAATTCTAGTGTCAACCTCAAGGTCTATATCTAAAGTCCTAAATGAGAGATAAAAGACAAAGGAAGGGGTGAATGGAGACAATGGCCTGTGGACCTCATAAAATTTTAATATAATTGAGAAGATAAGACTTACATCAAAAAAGAAAAAAACAAACAAAAAGCAGGGAAAGATAGCGTTAAGAAGTGTCAGGTAGAAAAGTGTAGCTAAATAACACAGGGGCATTAAGAGAAACATATATTTGTCTATGTCTACATCTGTCTACATAACAGATCTGGATACCTTAGCAGTTTATTAGAGGATCAAGGTGGTGGTGGGTGGTCCACATTGGATGGCTTGCTCTCCCCACTCCCTTTTCCGAAAGCTCCTTCTCTTCTCACTCCATATGAGAAGACAGACTACCTAACCTTCTTCCTTCCCACTCCCAATCCAGGCCAATTAGCTCCTTTCCTGAAAATTTGGAATTGGGACTAAGAGATCCTAGTCTCCTTCTGATTGGTCTCTTGTGCAAAGAAAATATAAATTCAGGAGCTGTGGGAGGCTATTTTCTCCCATGTGGATTGGGGAGCAAAAAAAGCAAGCAAGCTGTTCACCAAGAGAGAAGGAAACAGATGAGGGATAAGGGGAATGAGGAGATACTCCTGAGAGCATCTTGTTCCAGTTCCCATCATTCTTTTTTTAATCTATAGTTCACATACCATAAAAATATGCCCTTTTAAAGTGTGCAGTTCAGTGATTCTTAGTATTAATACATTTAGAATTAACAATCACCACTAATTTCAGAATATTTCCATCATCCGGAAAAGCAAATTCACACCCATCAGCAATCACCCTCCATCCCCTCTTCTTTGTCCAGACCTTAGCAATCACTTGTCTACTTTGTCTCTCCATAGATTTGCCTACTCTGGACATTTCACGTAAATGGAGTCATATAATATAAAGTATTTTGTGACTGGCTTCTTTCACTTAACACACTGTTTTCAAGGTCCATCCCTGTTGTAGCATCAGCAGTCCTTCCTTCCTTGTGTGGATATAATATAGTGTACCCCTTCAAGTTTCCCATTCAGTAGATCACATTGCGAGGGCTGAAAATACCCTTTCCCTTTGTTTCCTAGCAATACCTACATGCCCTTCTAATCCTGTGTAAGTTTTACTTTCCGCTTAAGTCCACAGGAATCAACCTTGGTTTCTTCCATTAGTCCTAATACAGGACAAATTGCCTGATAATAATTCCTGAAAGAGGTGGAGACTTGAGCAGGGCCAGGAATGAGAGCAAAGATTTGATAGCAGGAACAAAAGGGGTTGAAAGTGGAGAGGAATGCCACCTAGAGCAGTAGGGATAGGACTACAAAAATATGGGACATGTCCCCAGACATGGATGGAGGGCATCTTGGCTAGAGGATGAGAAGTCTGAGGGTATGCAATAAATGTGGAGAGACTGGATGGTGCCCCAGTAAGGAATTACCAGACAGACTAAGGTTTAAAAGGTACTTCTCTGTATCCCAGTCTGTCTAGAGGTGGCATTTTTGTGGCAACACAAAATGTATTGGCTTTGAGAATAACTGCCTTCAAAAGTCTCCTCTCCATCCATAAATTCCATCCAGCCAGTTGCTTCTCGAAGACCTCCAACTAGGGACAGAATATAGGCCAATTCCACTCCTAGTTATGGTATCAGTTTCCCCACTTATTGAGGTGGGGCCAGAGGGGCATCCTCACAGTTGACCCACAGCACATAAGATAAAGAAATCTGAACAAGGGGTTGAGGCCTCTCTACTAATTAATAACTGAGTGACTCTTAAAAAATAATCCTTAAAATAACCCCAGACATGCAGATGATGCCACTCTAATGACTGAAAATGAAGAGAAATTAAAAAGCATCTTGATGAGGGTGAAAGTGAGTGAAAAAACTGACTTGAACCTCAATATTAAAAATACTAAGATCATGGCATCTGCTCCCATCATTTCATGGCAAATAGAAAGGGGGAAAAGGGGAAGTAGTGACAGATTTTGCTTTCTTGTGCTCTGAAATCACTAAGGACAATGACTGCAGCAATGAAATTTAAAAAATGCTTGCTCCTTGGAAGAAAAGTTATGATAGTATATTAATAAGCAGAGACATCACTTTGCCAGCAAAGGTCCATATAGTCAAAGCTATGGTTCTTCCAGTAGTCACATACCATAAAGAAGGCTGAGCACCAAAGAATTGATGCTTTTGAATTGTGGTGCTGGAGAAGACTCTTGGGAGTCCCTTGGACTACAAGGAGATCAAAGCAGTCAATCCTAAAGGAAATCAACCCTGAATGTTCATTGGAAGGACTGATGCTAAAGCTGAAGCTCTAATACTTTAGCCATCTGATGCAAAGAGCCGACTCATTGGAAAAGTCCTTGTTGCTGGGAAAGATTGAAGGCAAAAGAAGAAGGGGGTGGCAGAGGATGAGATGGCTAGATAGCATTACCCACTCAATGGACGTGAATCTGAGCAAACTCCAGGAGATGGTGAAGGACAAGAGAGCCTGGCATGCTGCCATCCATAGGATCACAGAGTCAGACACAACTTAGTGACTGAACAACAACAACAACTCAAAACTTCCTTGACCTCCAACCCTTGACCTATTTTTGTTGTTGTCATTGTTTATTTGCGGCTAGAACATATCTTGTTGGGTGGTGGAGGGGATCAAAGGAGATGTGAGTTGTCTGTGAAAGGATTGGCAGAATCTACTATATTATTTCTATGTACAATTCCATTCATCTATTGACCACAAATATCCATTAAAAACCTACAAACTAGGCAGAGTTGTAATTCACTGACCAAAAAATAAAAAAAATCAGTTCTGCATTTATTGACCAAATAGCAAATTGTTTCTACAAGTCTATCCACGTAACGGACTATATTCTAAAAGGGAGAAATCATTAATGATGCATATAGGCCTTCCTCATCCCACCTACCCCACTTCATCAGGCACCGAGCACCCATAACCCCTTGAAGACTCACAGACGATCCATCTACACTCCTTGGTGAGCCAGCTTCATGAGTGAGCACTGTGTTGGTCTCTAGAAGGCACCTTGGTAAGTATGCAGGCCCGGTTGTTTTACCCTCAGCCTGGCCCTGTGATTTCACTCTTTGCTTGATGTGAAAATGAAAAAGGCAGGTTAGAAGAACCCAAAGTAATTGAGCGGATTCGCACCATGACGTGTGGTGTTGCCCACAGCTACACCTTGCAATCACCCCATTCATATTTTAGGTTCTGACACCAGAGTCTGCAGTCTTTTACAATTCTCTGTTCCATGTCAGCAGCTCACTGTACAGTTGAATATCAGTCCTATTTAAATCTGCAGGAAAATAGCTGCAGGTGACATAACCTTTCGTGTCGTACCACTGTGTACATACACAAATAATTGGGGCTCTTGACCCTGTCTGGGCCCATACAACTGTAAGTACAAACTTGACATTTTGATACTGCTGCTAGCCTTTCTCGTTGTTATTTTCTGTTTCAATAATCCATTGCAGGTAGAAAAATGAAAGAAGGAAGCATGAATGATTAATGCTGTCAAGCTAAAATAATGTATTTAGAAAAATCTATAAATCTGTTATTTGTGGCATTTTAAAACTGAACACGACACTCCTCGGTGCCGCCGCCTGTTTCCCGGCAGATGAATGGGAGTCCTTTGCAGGCACGGGGCGGCCAGGCGGCCTTTGGAGTCCGGGCTGAGCTAGGCTGCGGTCTTCTTGGGACAGGCACAGTGGAAAACTTGGCTTTTTCCCATCACCAAGGTCAGGAGCAGAGACCCACAGGAGTCTTTGCTGTATGCTGTCCATTTTACATTTCACACCAGGGTGAGGGGGTGAGACTGGGCTTTGCCTCTCAAATGTTCCTGGTTTGCCACCCCCAGCGGCTTCAGCCCAGAGGCCCCAGGCAGCCAGCTGTCTCTTGCTCCAACCCAATCTCTATTGGATTTAGTTCAGGCTCAGGCTGAAAGTTGATCAAGTTAGGCTCCTAGGAGGCTCAGCGCCACTCCAGGCAGTCTGCTGAATGCTGATCCCAGCACACATCTCCGCAATTACCAGAAGTCCCAAGTTGTAAGGACCCAGACTCCAGGGTAGATGGCAACCCCGGGGCTCTCACCCAGAGGTCCCCAGTTCTCAAACAGTGCTCCTACCCGTGGCACCGTTCTCAAACTCTGTCCTCTCCACTCTAGCCAGAGAAGCTCTAGTTAAGAGAGTGTAAGGTCTGCAAAAAGCACGAAAATGGCTGGAAATCAAACTGCCAATGATACTTTGGCAGCTCCATTGATCTCATCAACATGTTTGTTAGATTTGCTCAGAGAGAAGCTCAAATGTCTGCACAGAGGAACACCAGCAATTCATGTCAATGATCTGATTATCCACAAGTTCAGAGCTATTTAGCACCTGGTCAGAGTGGTCATACACGCCACCTTAAATGACACTGGGGACAGTCTGGGCAGGTAACTTAGGAGTGTTGTCGCCCTGGCCAAGGTGGGGGAGCAGCAGAGGTAGGGGGTCCTGGGAGAGGTGAGGGGTCTCCTGGGAGCATCACTGTCCGGGCAGAGTGTGGGAGCTTCGGGAATGGGTCCCACACATGGAGAGAGGAGGCTTGGGACTCTGCTGGCACTAGACCCCTGGCAGGTAGAGCCAGCTCACCTGTTCTGCTTGGCCAATTCTGTCAATTTCTGCCAATTTCTATCCAATGGCTGCAAGTTTGATCTTAAAGCAATCTAGCAGCAGAGACAGCAGGCACCCAGGATGCTGAGGTGATAGACACTTCAGGTCACAGAAAGAAGCATACCAGTGACCACCCTTTAGAGGCACTTCACACAAACAACGTTGACGTCACCTTGGCAGATGCCGGAAGCCACTCTAATGTCCATGAACAACTGCCTGACGTCCTGCGCGTGAACGGGGGGAAACCTGGGCAGGAGACCTTGGGAACACAAGCAGGACTGGCTCCTGCTCCTGCTTCCCTGTAACATGATCTTCATTTGTCTTGCTCATCTGCACTCAGAGCTCCTTGAGGATGGGGCATCCGTGCCCAGTACCATGATTGGCAAACAGAGACTAAGGTCCCAAGAGGCCTCCCTGGGTCATGTGGAGAGATCTCACCTGAAACTCATCCTTCTGGTTGGCTGGCCTGTTTCTGCCAGAAATCGGTTCTGGCAGAATTCACGATAGCACCGGGTCTCTCTTGACACCATCACATATATGCATCTGGCCAGAGGAGAAATGGATTTTAATCCAGTTTGTGTTCTTGCATTAGCGGAGTCCATGGATGCCCAGTCTATTGGAGGATTCTAGCTCCACTCAGGTGCTGGGCCTCAGTAATTTAAAATTAACTCAACTCTTTCAGCATTAAAAGTAATGGCTCTGTCAGAACCCGAGTGCAGGATGCCTAATTTAGGGTTTTACATGCTAATTCTGAACAAATGGATGTGTTGTGAGAAGGAAGGTTCTCTTTCTAAGTGCATGAAAGCAGCCTGTGAATTAGGAGAGACCATTAAAGTTACATCTTAGTGTCTCAGGCTTCATGATTGCCAGACCCAGAGCAGTCGTGCAAGCCTGTCCACCGAGCACCTCCAGGGCATAGCCTTCAGCCTCCCTATTGAAATGATAGACAAATGTTTTCTTCCTGTCTCTGACTTCGGGGTTCAGATTCCTCCCCACCTTGGTATGGACTGGAAGCCCAGTGTGTCTTCCAGGTCACCCATGTTATGATGGCCAGTCTGCAAGGAGACACTGCTGGGCCCCAAAGGCATCAGGCTGTGGGCACTCAGACAGCGGAAGAAACTGTCTCTTCTCTGTCCGCTTTTTCTCCAGGGTCTGCACTTCAGAGAGGAATGTAGGGCGGCTTGGCATATGAGCAGAGTCACCTGCCTCAGTGTGTGACTCTATGAGTTTCCTGGGTTCCCCAAGATGACTGGGTGGAGACCACCTCATGTGCCCACCTCATGCAGTGCTCCCACCCTGCATCCCATCACCCTAAGGCTTCTGAGTCTGGGACTATCTGTGGTCCACAGGATCCTTGAAGAAGCTAGGATGTAGTATTGGTTTCCTGCTCCCCAACTCACCTGCACCATTCATTCTGGCCTGTTTGGAACAAAGAGACTTGGATGTAAAGTTCTCACGCGCTTTGGCTTCTCTGTAGGAACACAGAGGTGAGTGGCCTTGTTCTGAAGCTTGGCTAGCGTGTGCTCTGAGACCCCAATCCATGACTGTAGTCCCTGGTGTGTGGTGGGGGGAGGGGGTCGGGCCAAGATGAGGCAGTGGTGGTGGTCAGCCTGGGCCTGACATCCGGCCTATGCACAGCCCCTCTGCAGGCATTAGTCATGGCCCAGCCCCTCAGGGCCTTTCCAGATGAAATACAGGGAGGGAACCCAGGAGGGGAGAGACTGTTTGCTGGGATTTTGACACTTAGCAAAATGAAAGCCATGAATTTATTTCCCTGCTCTAGTAAACATAATGGGCTTCCCTAGTGGTTCAGATGGTAAAGAATCTTCCTGCAATGCAGGAGACCCAGGTTCGATCCCTGGGTCAGGAATTTCCCCTGGAGAAGGGAATGGCAACCTACTCCAGTCTTCTTGCCTGGAGAATCTCATGGACAGAGGAGCCTGGTGGGGTATAGTCCATGTAGCAAAGAGTCAGACACAACTGAGCAACTAACAGTAAACATAACAGTGTTTCCACGCATTCTCCATGGGTAGATCAGTTCCACAGGATCCAGCACACTGGTGGACCACTCGTTTCCTGAAGCCATATCAGTGAGGCTTGTGTGGGGGCCAGGACCAGCTGTGGAGGGGCCCATTTCTTTCTGCTGACCTGTTCATCACACTGTCCTGTCCTGGCACAGGGCAGTGCCTGCAGATAGAGGGCCTGTGGAGAGACCTGTCCCAGTTCCTTAACCCTCCTGCAGGAGCTGGATCATGATTCGGAAGGTCATGAGACCTTGGCAGGTGTGGAAAGCACAGAATGTGAAGCCCCAGCACATAGGACCCTGCACAAATCACAGGGCAGGTGTAGGTTTAAGGGATCCCTCTGCATCCTTTCTGTTGCTGTGAAGGCTGAGCCACTCTGTAAAGCCCCCCGTCTGTGTCCAAGGGGCTGTTCCCACTTCTAAATGCAGAAAGTAAAGGAGTCCCACCGTGATTCCCAGGTTCTGGCTTTTTCTACATATTTGCTTTAAGATGAAAAAGTGGAATCAGTGTTCAGAGACTTTTTCACTTCCACAGATATCCCCACAGATAAATCAGGTCTGCTGGCTCCAGGACACTAGTGGTGTGTTGGTCCCAACTAGACTCAGAGATCCTCTTTAACTTCTGATTTGCCCAACCAACATGTTTCCCACCTCTTTCCCCCAAAGTATTGAGCAGTAAGTGAGAATGATGAGGATCAGAGCCTTTGGAGAAACTCCCTTCCCCGACGAGATCTGGTCTGACCCCTCTATCACTGCCACTCCCGGGAACCCCGGTGCTGCCGTCTGTCTTGGGCTCCTCACCATGGGGCCTCTGAGGATGCTCCTGTGTCCTCCTGGATACTGTGAAAACCCAGGGGGCCAAGGCCCTGCCCAAACCTTTTATGTCACCACAAGCACGCTGTACAATGCCCGCTTACTACAGCTGCTCAACACCCTTTATCCAACTGAATTCCTGTCTAAATCAGTTCAAACATCACTTGGTTCCCAGGATGAGATGTACAAGGTTTGTTTTCACTTCCATGGGAAGAACAAACCTTGAAATAAATGCTCTGTCAATATTTCCTCAAGTTTTATCTCTCAAAGGAGGTGAAAACTTAAAAATGTCTTTAGAGAAGACTGTTCCATTTTTTTTGGTGACTCCACCTGAACAGCCCCACAGGGTGCGAATGAAAAGCCCTTACTCTCCCAATGTGCCCTGAATGCAGGAACCAGGGTTTGGATGGGGCAAGTAAATGGACATTCAAGATTGATCCAGCACTGGATCTCACATGGAGTTGTACTCTGGTGGAGGTGGGGTGAGGGGTAGCTTTTATATTTCTGGATCTAGGGAGCAGATTACCTACAAATGGTGGTGTGTTGTGGATAAGCAGTCACTCTGGGTCATAGTTGAGTGCCATCCACTTGCAGGAAGGAGACAGCCATAGAGACTCCCTGTAACCAGTCAGAGGGAGTGCAGATCATCCTGCTCTATGCTACTGATGCCTCAATGTGGGAAGGTTAATTCAAACAATTCCAAGGACTCTGCTGTTCTTCTCCAACTGATCTCCCAGTGACCATAATCAAGGAGGGTGGAGGTGGGACAGTTTCTCCTAAAATAATTGGACTCACCAACTATCAATCATCAGAGCAGAGGGAATCAAGGAAGAGTAACTTACAAGACTGGCCTCAGGCTAGGGACTGTTTGCTTCTCCAGGGCTATTGCCAGGCTGGATTGGGTCTAGGGCAACGCAGGCATGTGTGTGGACTCTGTCTTTTCAAGGTCGGCCCCTTGCATGTGGAGGCTCGCTGGCAGGGAGTTGCAGGCTGTACGGGGCCCTGAGCACACCTCATGGCCTGGGCTATGTGGGTAGCCTCATCTAAACCGAGCCTTCAGTAAAGTCTTTCCAGGGTCGTAGCCTGACCTCAGCTGTGTTAGAGATAACCAATATAAGGGCCCACTCCATGTTCCTGCCTGGCGGCAAGCACATTGTCAGCCCTGGCGGGGGGCGGGGAGGTGGTCTCTGAGCTTCCAGTGGAGTCAGTGGGCAGAGCAGACATCAGCCTGGGGGTCCAAGTGACAATAGCAGTGAGCACTGCAGGGAGCGGGTACAGCAACCCCCCAGAGATACTGGCATCCTGGGAGCTCGCGAAGACAAACAAGGGAGATGTCAGATGGGGACTGGAGTCCAGGGTAAACTTGTGTGGGCTTGGAACACCATCAAACAAAACCCGGAAGTAGATGCCGCCTCCGTGACACTTCCGGGTGAAACTGCCGGGGCATAATGATTACCCAGATTGTGGCCCTGGTGGCCACTCCTGTGAGGCCAGAACCCTCCTTCAACACTGACCTAAGCTTTAACAGATTCAGGGTGCCGGGCCTGCCCCACAGATAAAGACCTTCTCTCCAGTGTTGCACATTCTCAGGAGCTTCCCAGAAAGGCTACCTGCACGCTACACGCCACTTCCCGCCGCCCCAGCGCATGCACTCGATCACGATTGTGCCACAGGCTCTTGCACGCACGCCACGCTCTGCACCCACCCAAGGCCTGAAACTAGGTCCCACGCCCTAGTTCAGTATCAGCGCCCTCCTCCTCACTCTCACGTGGCCCCACGTGCATCCTTCTGCCGGATGTGTTTTGCCGGCTCCTGCCAGGAGGATGAAGTTCTGTACCTTACTTTTCAGGATCAATGCGGCAAGTTCCAAGTGATGTGTGTGGTTAAAACAAAAAATCTCTGCCCTCTGTGCAAAGAATACAGACCATTATGTGCTTGAGAGAGCTGAACTCAGCCCACTATTTGCTGTTTGTTGACTGCTGTCAAATACAATCAACTGAAATAAATCTCTGGGAACAGAAAAATTAAGGCACCTAAATGTGCTATTGTTTTGATTCTATCCTGGACTCATAAAATGGTACTTTTCTTCTTCCCTTCCCGAGTGGTCAGATAAATAAATTAACTATAAAGTCTGAAAGAAAAACACATCCATGGTAAAGTGCTCTTCAGGGCCATAGACTCTGTTCTCCCTTCCTTCCCCCTCCCTCACCAGGAGCTTCTGATTTCTCTACAGGTCCCTGAGATGAGGTTCATGGAAAGAGGCTGGCGGTCTCCCTAGAGAGGTAGCCCATGCCCTTGGCTCTGGGAGTTCTCCCTGCCCTGGGTTCTCCTCTCGCCAGGTTCAGTCTCATTTCCCACAAAGGCAGGGTTTCACTGCTCTTTCCAGACCCCTGCAGCTGTCATTTGGGGAGGTCTGCCCTGGGAGACTAGAGCCTTGCTCTGTTCCCTTTGAGTATGAAACGCCCAGGAATTTTCTCACTAAGACAGGGTGAGGGAGCGCATCACCCTTAACCCAAAGCTGACAGGTGGGAAAGGCACAGCCCCTTTGCTAAGATTGAAAGATCTTACTCTTAACTGACCCTCGAGGGTGGCCTCTGGGATCAGGCATGCCCCACCCTCGGTGTGACTCTGCAGGACACTCCACCTATGCTCAGCCTCTTCCTCCTCCCTACTGTTTCTCCTCCTGCCTTCCCAGTTCCCCTGGAAGCGCTGCTTACCAAATCCATGTACACAAACCTTGGGCTCAGGACCTGCGTCTGAAAACCATTCCTAAGCAGTTCTCCAAGGAAGCAGAGAAAAGAGAGGCTGGGGTGGGGTGGGGGTGCAAGATATACTCCCCCTACCTCAACCAGAGCAACTCTGCCAAAATCCATCTTACCTTCTGGGATTGCCTGTGGAATCCTTCCTTAAAGTTTGCCCTGATTAGAATAATTTTCCAAAACCACTGACCAGGGATGTTATAAATGCCACGTCACTTGTGTGGGCTGGTCAAGGGTGAACTTTCTCTATGACGTCCCATTAAAAGAGAGGGCTCTAGATTAAGCCCCCACCCCCTTTACGCATTCCCTGGCTGTTTTGTGGAATCACATGTGTGCTGTGCCATGCTTAGTCACTCAGTCATGTCCGACTCTTTGCGACCCCACAGACTGTAGCCCACCAGGCTCCTCTGTCCATGGGGATTCTCCAGGCAAGAACACTGGAGTGGGTTGCCCTGCCCCCCTCCAGGGGATCTTCCCAACCCAGGGATTGAACCCAGGTCTCCCACATTGCAGACGGATTCTTTACTGTGGAATCACATACTTTTCCCTATACACGTCACAAGTAGAGGGATGCTGATGGAAAGCAGATTCAGCACCAGGTTTCCCAAAGCCATCCAGGTAAACATATCCTAGAGCCAGGAATTAAAGGTATTTGTTTTGTCTTTTGTTCTGTTTTCATTTTGATTCTTCCAGTTGTCCAATAGGTTAAGTCAAACACATACACACACACACACACACACACACTTAACCAAAACCAATATTCATTCTCAAGGCAGTGCCATCTAAACTACAAAGAAGAAAAACTTTCCCAACTCCTCCATCATTTATTTACACAGAAACTTTCTTACAGTGATGTTAGCAACTCACAACACCTTGAATGGTACTTCTGGTCCCTTCCTTCACCTTTCTGTTCCCATTCTGGGCCCCACTGGCCTTCCTGCCAGAAATAAGATGAAGATACATTGCTGAGTCACACTCCTTATGACAGACATTATTGAGCAGCAGAACCCCAGTCTTTCCAGCCCCCTTTTTCTTTTCTTCTCTCACTATGAATTTCCAGACTCCTTGCACAGGGGGTGCCTGGGAGGCCCAGTTCTGACCAGTGAGATATGAGGGAGGTCTCCTGGTGAATGTCTGAGAATGACACTGTGCTCCTGGTAAAAAGGACAGGTACAAAAGGAGAGTGTGCCAGTGGGTCCTTCCTCCTTCTTCCCGCTTTGGGCACAGATTTGATGCCTAGAGCTGCAATGGCCATTGTGCCATCATAAGCAAAAGCACTTATGAAAATCCCACAAGTTAAAAGTGAGAGAATGGAAAGGTGGAAAAATCTTGAAACCTTGATTACATTGCTGAGCTGACTGCCAACCTCCAGACTTCTTAACAATAAATGTCCTTGATGTTCAAGCACAGTTAATCTGGTTCTCTGTTACTTAGAGTGAAAAGCTTTCTCAACTGATAGACACCTCTTAACGGCCTCTCTCTTAGCTATGCAAAGGCCCAGCAGAAGCTTTGAAATGACTCCCCATAAATACTCTTTTAAACTAGCCAAGAGCCCTCCTTACCTCTGTCCAGAGTCAGGTAAAGACAAAGACAGCCCCCTTCTCTGCATATCCTGTCTCCTTAACTAAGCCCCTTAACAGGAAGATTGCATTTTTTATGTTCTTTTGTCTCCTCAATAACACCTAAACTATATCCTATACACGGAGAAGATGTTTAGAAAATTCCTGATGAATTGTGCTGAGCCAAGCATTTGTTAGTTATTCTTCTAAACAACTGAAGTTGGCTTCCATTTAGTTTTTTTTTCTTCCCTATGAACATGTCTCATTTCTCTATTATCTGAAACCCTCTTAGGGCAGAGTCTGTGTCTACTTATTTTACCTGGCTTTGAATGACAAGCAGGGAGACTATTCTCAGCACGTGACTGCTGAATATGGGAGGCTTGACTTGGGGGAGTGTGTTGAATACAATGATTGACTTTCCAATGCCAAGTCCACCTCTGGCAACAAGTCTGAGTCAATCCTGGTCATTTCATCCTGCTCACCAGTGACCGGTTAAGGAGGCAGCATCAAACCCCACCCCTGTTAGTGAGATCTGAATGGAAACCTGCAGGGTCCTCTAGGAAGGTGTTCTCATTCCTACAAGGAAGGCACAGGGAGAGATGGGCCCATCCTTCTTCCTCTTCCTGTTGTGTCTGGATGTGACGGCTATACCCATCCTGTGACCCAAGGCGCCTAGGCTTGTAATGAAGTGACTCCTGGGGGTGGCAGAGTGGAGAGATGGAAAGAACCAGTGTTCTTGACTCGAAGACATTATTACAATATGAATAGAGGGTCCTACCCCACCCCTAGCAGCTCTGGACTCTGTTTCATAAAGTAATGAATTTCTACATTTTAAAGCCAGTGTGAGTCAAAATTTTCTGTTACTTGAAGCTCAATACATCTTAACTGATGAATTTAATGGTGAGGCACTATCTCCTCGTATTAGCTGGCATTGTAGAAATCCCTGGCCCTGGCCCTTTCTCAGGTCTCCAAGAAGTCAGACAGCTTTACTGACAAAGAAAATAATTTATGTGGTCAGGATGCTGAGATGTGTGGGATGAGTCTGGGTCCTCAGCTGGCCAGGCTTCTCTCTGCCCAAATTCAGATTTTCTCAGGATCACCTTGTCATTTTCAAGGAGACCCATTAACTTCTTGATCTGCATCCTGAAAACCTCTGATGACTCACAGCAGAGAACTAAATCACCAAGGGAATTTAGGGTTTCTAAACCCTAAACTATTCTACTTGCTGATACTTCCACCCTAGAAACTGGAGAAGACTCTCAAGAGTCCCTTGGACTGCAAGGAGATCAAACCAGCCAATCCTAAAGGAAATGAACCCTGAATATTCATTGGAGGGACTGATATAGAAGCTGAAGTTCCAATATTTTGGCCACCTGTTGCAAAGAGCTGAATCATTGGAAAAGACCCTGATGCTGGGAAAGATTGAGGGCAGGAGGAGAAAGGGGTGACAGAAGATGAGATGGTTGGATGGCATCACCAACTCAATGAACATGAATTTGAGCAAGCTCTGGGAGATGGTGAAGGACAGGGAAGCCTGGTGTGCTATGGTTCATAGGGTTGAAAACAGTTGGACACAACTGAGTGACTGGACAACAACAACCAGCCTAGATGAGCCCCGGGGCAAGGAAAGTATAGGATGAGTCCGAATGAATGGGATCCTAGTATGGACCCAGAAAGTCTAGGAATGATCTGTCATGGCCCATGACCCTGCCTACCACATAAGTGGGCAGTTGTAATAACTGTGCTTTGCTGAGGACAGAAGCCCTGATGAACTCAAAAGGACACCCCACAGGTCAAAGGGAAAGTCCCCAGATTTGACAGACAGAACTCTGGCCTTACCATCTGAAGATCTGTGTTCCTTCCTACCTTGATCACTTTGTGTACGCTTGGGCCAAAGGCTTATAAGTCTCAATTTTCTCATCGGTAAATGAGGCACTTATTTCTCATCATCTTCCAGTACTTTCCTGTGGCTAATGTTTTCTACAGTCATAAGTATTTCTGTGTCAATTAATAACCTTCCATCAGGGTGTGTGGCAGCTTAACAAAGCCTAGCCAATGGGAAGCCTGTCTGCCTCCCCACACATGATTCTTTTTATAAAAATGTCACCCCAATGGTGTTTTCAGGGCTCACTTGCACAGTCAATCCAGGCTGTGGGGAGGAGATGGAGTAAAAGTGTGGACTTCACCCTTCCATTGATTTCCAATCAACACCACCTCCTGTAACAGATGCTGAGATTCAGCTATGCCTGGCTGGCTAACAAAATCTTGGTCTCATACACAAAGAGTGGTATGAGGCTAGGGGGAGGGGGAATAACATTTTAGGTAGAAATGGTAGAAAAATTTTCAGCTCTGGAGGAATTTTAAATTGACTCATATCTTGAAAGCTATGTTATTTTATATCCACGCTGAAAGGGTAATATCAAACTTATGAAATATTTACTAACTTGGCTGCATAAACAACAAATCACCTCTTTTCCATTAAATATTTTTGTGAAAGATATTTTAGTAAAATACTGCAGCTTGCAATTTAATTACAATGAGTAATTAAAACTTAGAGCATAATCATTTTTGGCAAAAAGTCAGTTTTTGTTAAAATTTTAAGATAGAAAAAAGATGCATATTACGATCATAATACTGTTAGTAATTAAGATAAATGCATCAATTATTAAAGATGCAAACATGTCAAGCAAGCATAACTAATTATTTGAGCATGTTAACAGTTGTTTAATGTTAACAAGCAGTGAATTATTAAAGACCCCATGTGTCACATTCTGGACTGCATAAAATATAATGTTCTGGAACGTTTTATGATTTTCAGGTTTTCCTTAGATCTTCTCCATCGGATTAGTCATAAAGTTAAGATAACTTGCCTTTAAAATGTATTTCTAAAATAATTAGCTGTAATCAGGCTAGGAGAGGCCACAGCTCTGAGATGGTGCAGCAGAGAAAAATGCAGCAGATTCAGAGAAACTGCAAACCCAGTGCTGTGTCTGCAGGGAAGGCTTATGAAGTTGGGGGAAATGTTTCCTACTAAAGGTCCAGCACTGGGGGAGAAGTCAGAAAATGTGGTGTCACTGCAAAAAAGCCGGGGGGAAGGCATAGCTCACAGGGAGCTTTATGTTCACGTCGCAGCTGTATATTTCTTCTTTTTTCTATTTAGAGATACACCTTCTTGAAAACAGCACTTCACGCAATCATATAATCAAGATGCCAATTAAGACACTTGTATAAATCACATGCAAAGCAATGCTTGGATTATTTTTGACTGTCAAACCGCAAATCAGCGCCGGCAACATTCTCACTGGAATTCAACCAGTCCTGGGCACTGCCTCCCCCCAGACACGAAGCAGGGCCCTCAGGGAACCCATCTGTTTGCGGGCCTGGAGAGTCAGTTGGGAAACATCTTACTGGGGTCCCTGAGCCCCAACATTTGGCACTCACTTGGCCCCTCACCCTCCACACTCAGTGCTTCCAAATGGGGGAAAGGGAGCTTCCTGAGAGGCTGACTGAGCCTCTGGGGCCTAAATAATGGGAGCTGGATGTGGATGGAGGCTGGGAAGAGCAGAAGTGGGTGGTGGGGAAGGCTCCTAGACCTGCCCCTGTCTCGGGCCACAGAGGTGGCTGGGGCATGCCCATCTCTTCGGCCATCAGAGCGGCCTTCCGTAATCCTGTCTTTTCCTCATGCACCTTCCCAATGCCACAGCCATGTCTACAACAGCCCACTCAGCTCCTGCTGAGCCCTCTGCCAGGCTCGAGTCGTCAACAGTGACGAGTTAGGCAGACACCCTGCTCACAATCTATCCCAGCAAAAAAGGAAAAGCCAAACTCAGGAGAAACTGGAAAGCAAGGTCTGATCCTCTCACTAAATAAGAATCCTCTAAGGATGTCCACCTATTCATCCTTCTATACATCAAGTCAACCTTCTTCTCAACACTTACTGCGTATAGGCGGTTCTTCACACCATTCCAGGTATAGGAGTGGGAGAACTTCCTGGGAAGATAATGCTATGTTTACTTTGGGCCCCGGGGGCTCACACCCTGCACCATGCAGGATCTTAGTTTCCTGGCCAGGAATTGAGCCCGCACTACAGCCCTCCTACCGTGGAAACGTGGAGTCTTAAACATGGACTGCCAGGGAAGCCCCAGAAATATCTTTTTGTCTTAATGAAAAGAAAGTGAAAGTTAGTCAGTCATGTCTGACTCTTTTTGACCCCATGGACTGTAGCCCACCAGGCTCCTCTCTCCATGGAATTCTCCAGGCAAGAATACTGGAATGGGTTGCTACTTCCTTCTTCCTTTGTCTTAATATTTATTTTTATTTATTTACTTGGCTGAGCTGGGTCTCAGTTGTGGCATGCAGGATCTTTGAACTCTTAGTTGAAGCATGTGGGATCTGGTTCCCTGAGCAGGGCTTGAACCTGGGTCCCCTGCAATGGGAGCACAGAGTCTTAGCCACTTGACCACCAGGGAAGTCCATGTGTTTACTCCTGAGACTCCATGGTAAAAGCTGTAAGCTCAGTTAAAACCATTACAAATGTCATGGAAAGGGGAGCTTATAACTCAGGAGGAGCCAGGGTAGAAAATTGTTGGTCAGAGAAATCTGGGAGAAGCAGAAGGAACAGCAGGTATCCTCCCCTTTCCTTCATCCCGGATGGAGTGCTGAGTTAGCTTTGCAGGGGTGCAGCATCCCTGCTGACAGCCTTTCACCCCAGCACAACTGGGAGGGGCCTCTCTTCCAGAAGGGCCTCCTTTACCTCCATCAGCTACTCTCAGAAAGGCCTTCAGCCACAGTACCCTTCACTACCTCGTTTCCAGCCAGGCTACCTGACTGTTGTGTAATACACAGACCTACAGCCTGCATTTCCCCAGTCCTGGCTCCCCACACAGGCACAAGTCTGGGAGCAACACCAGAAATTTCATATCATAATGCTATATTCTTCTTATTGTTGTTGTTCAGTCACCCAGTCATATCTGGCTCTTTGCAACCCCTCGGACTGCAGCATTCCAGGCCTCCCTGTCCCTCACCATCTCCCAGAGTTTTCCCAAGTCCATGTTCATTGCATCAGTGATGTCATCCAGCCATCTCTTCCTCTGACACCCTCTTCTCCTTCTGCCCTTGACGTTTCCCAGCATCAGAGACTGCGAAAGAACAGATGACTTTTTAGTTGACCACAATACTGGAGCTTCAGCTTCAGCATCAGTCCTTCCAGTGAATATTCAGGGTTGATCTCTCTTAAGATTGACTGGTTTGATTTACTTGCTGTCCAAGGGACTTTCAGGAGTCTTTTCAGGAGTCTTCTTAAGGGCACCCAAACTGTGTAAGCTTCAGGTCCTCCAAACCTGAGTTTTCTTCCAAGCCAGTCAGGATAAGCAGGGCCCTGATTCCCACATTACCTTGTTCCTCCCTCCCATTCAATGTCCCTGGTCATGGCACAGGCAGGGCATAGGAAGCATCACAGAATGATGTCAGAGTGGTCCTGTCCGTTCCTTGCCCATATCTTCACGCAGGCATCCTAGGATCAGGCCTTGCGGGAACTAGAATTGCCTCCTTTCTGGATCAAGGAGCACTAATGGCAGGAAGTAAATCCTGATTTCCAGATGGCCCTGTTCAGAGTGGAACTACTGTCTGCTCCTCTCACATGGCCCGGATTTGGGAAACAAAGAGCCTTGGCCAGAGCTGGGAAAGAGAATTCTTAAATGGACATGGGTGGGCCAGGCTGAGCCTAAACTGAGATTGGCAGGCAGAGCTTGAGTCTTCCCTCAGAGCCCAGCAGGGCTCTGCAGTCACCCATGTGGTCTCCATGCAGGTAAAGAGGCCAAGAAGAAAACATTATGGACCTCAGTCCCCAGGGTCAGAGACTGGCAACAACAGGTGTTGAGGCTTCCACCAGCACCAGGATGACACCAGGGCTGAGCCATGTGAAAGGATGGATATGTTTCTCATATTTTATGAGAACCAGGTGACTCTGGCTGAAGGAAATGCAGAGCCACCAGGCGCCCCCTTGCTTGGCAGATCTGCAAGGACCACAGTTCTCAGTGGGAATGGAAGATCAGAGGATGCTGTCCTTCTTGGGAGGGAAGACAGAGCAGCAGCTGCAGACAGGCCTGACTGTGGGGAGCCCATGCAAGGCACTCCTGGGGACACCCGTGGCTCTTACATTGGCGCCCCCACACTGCAGCTGGCCCCACAGTCCCTTTCTCCACATCCTGGGCACACGGTCGCCATGTGATTTAGGCCAACGGAATATGAGATGAAGGGAAATGTCTGAAGCACAGTTTTGAGGGCAGCAGTAGAGATGAGAAGACCTCATCCGATGGTGGAACTACAAGGTGGACAGAAGGAGGACACTCCCTAACACCTAGACTCCCTAGACATCTCTATACATGAAAAAGAAGCATCTATTGTGTCGGTGTCACTACATTTTGGGATCTGTTTGCAACCGAATTTTAGTCTGCCCTAATATAGCAAGTCAGAAAATGTATGTATTAATATCATTGGGATATGATGATGGAAATTGTGTTAGGCTTTCCTTGGAAAATACAATGCCCAAGAGAGGTTCCTTGGCATGTATCAGTCAAGAGGGGCCATATGTAAGACTGGTATCACGTGTCACTTCACTCCCATCCTAAGATAATTCTCACTGATGTCTCTTTGTAGTGAAGATTTTTTTCCCTTCTTTCAGCAGCCGCTGGTGGCAGCTCTAGGTAAAAAGCAAACCCGAACTTAGTTAAAGGAAGCTTCAGCAAAGCTGGCAATTCTCCACTATTGTTTTTATGAACCATTGAGAAAAGCCAGAGTAAGCTCCCTCCTGGAGTTTGCTGCCACATGAAACATTGAGAATGTGCTCCTTCTTGGGCAGGACAGAAAGACCCTAGGAGCCTCGCACAGAGTTCTAAATCCTGGAGCTCCAGTGTTCCAGATCCTGAAATTGTGGGTCTCCCATCTCAAGCTTGAGCACTCGCGGCTGAATTAGAGTGTACCGCTGGCGCTGCGCCAAACGCATTCCTTCATGTGTCAGCCCTGAATCTCTTCATATGTTAGGGTGAGCTGCGTGTACACGAGTTTCTTCACTTCCAAGGCAGTTTCACCATCTGTTTCTATTATGGGAGTTTATGGCACAGAATACCTCAGACACTAGAGCCTCCATTTTTTTCCTGGCGTGCAGTGAAAGCACTTTATTGAACAGAATGATTAAAAGGTAGGGGCCTCCTTAATTTTTCCCCATTTTTCTTGGCACATTACGGAATTCAGAAGGATTTTTACAGTTCATTTTATGAAGATGAAAGGTGATTTGAAAGAAAATTAAGAAATTATCGGGGAATGTAAATGTGGCTGCGATTCAGCTTTTTAAAATCCTTTAATCTCATCATGATTAACTGGATTTTTCATATTGTTTCTGAACGACAGATCTTTAAGAAGACAAAATTGAAGCATATTCTAAAATTTGCAAATAATTCTGGAGTTTGAGATCACAGGGGCTCCTGTGTCTCTGTATTTTAAAGCCAAATGAAGACAGCTATACCATGAAGTTTGGAGTCAAGGGTTTTTAGGTACATTCTGCATCACATACATAGATGATCAAACTATATAACTTTGAAGGAAAAACAGGAAAGAGTTGAAATCCCACATAAAAATCTCATATCTCAGAGTCTGCCTTGAGCCTGATATATGTCTGCTGTGCACATATATACATACATGGGCGAATGCACACAGTTTTCTGTGTTCTAAATAATCCAACATGCTCTACAGAGCTGCTATAGGGACAGTGCTCACTGCAGCCACTTTTTTTTTGGTGGGAGGCAGTATATTCATGGAAATAGTTATGTTCTTAGAGGACATTAAAGTGGATGATAATGACCTGTGACATCTTTGAACCTGGTAGTAAGAAAAAGTCAGAAGAATCCTGTAACTTGCATGTGGAAGTGATAAATGCATCATATAGAATCCCCAAGAAATCTTCTCTTTGTGTGTGGAAAGGCATTTACATGGGGAACAAGTAGAACTTGAATATGAGATTCTTCATTATTGATCAAGAATGGGCCCCCACTTTTATGCTGTCCAGTCAATTTCTTCTTACCTTAACTAGTCAACTAAAACAAAGGTGAAGGAGACAAAGATAGAGGGCCCACTAGACTACTAGGCTTTGTAGTCTCTTCCTAATGTTTCCTCACTGGCTTTCCTTATTAAACGTTTATTACATAAAGTCAAAGATCACCCCCATGATATAACAGTCAGGACTAGCTTTAGTGTTAAAGCATTGGTGCTATCATGGTGCTAGCCCAGAGTGAGAGCAGAAACTGGCTATGTAGCTGGAGGATTCAGACCTGCACTCAGATACCTTAGATGAATCTATTCTCCCCTCAGTGCCTCTGGAAGGTTCTTGGTAGAAAGTCTGCTTCATCTCCCTCTCTCCTTGCTCTGCAAAAGTCCACTATCCTGACATGCTCCACAATCCCAGGCTGTGCTGGGCAGCAGCCAGATCAACCCTGTGCATCCTTGAGTGTGAGGGATCCCACTGGTGCAGTCACCGCACACCTGCTCTTTGCACCAAGCCCTTTGTGAGTGTGGGATGAGCCCCTGAGATAGGGAGCCCTCTAGGCACCCTTCCTTTTTTTGGAGTAAAGACTCTAGTCAAAGGCAGCATGTGGAGACAACAGAAGTTTGTCCTCAGTGAGCAAAGCAACCTGATGGGTTTCTGTAGAAGCTTCTGTCTATAGGGCACTTTGGTTCCCCTATCCTGCACAGACCTCCCCTAATAAAAAGCAAGGCTTAGGGGCAAGGCATGTCCTTCAGAACCAAGGAGCAAACACAAACATATGGCTATTTATCAATAACTGACAAAATCTTTAGCCTAGACTCACAGCAAGAAGAAATGTGGGAAAATGGCCACCTTATACTTCTGAATCTAAGCCACAAAGCAATGTTCTTGGCAAAGCCAATGAGTTGGAACACAACAGATATCACCTGGGGCCATGCTGGATGTGTTGCTAGCACAAAACTACCACAGCATTGATTCTAAGAGCCTGCTGGGAATCTCAGGGTCCTCTTCACAACACAGATCCTAGGGCTATATTGTCACTGACTTCTTCCTGGCTGCCTATCATTTCACCACCAATGAATTTGTTATCTAGATGACAAATTATTATAAGGGGCTTCCTAGGTGGCTCAGTGGTTAAGAATCTGCCTACCAATGTAGGAGATGTGGGTTCAACTCCTGGGTCAGGAAGATCCCCTGGAGGAGGAAATGGCAACCCACTCCACTATTCTTGCTGTAAAATCCCATGACAGAGGAGCCTGGTGGGCTACAGTCCATGGGGTCACAAAGAGTTGGACATGACTGAGCATGCACATATTCCAGTTATAAGTCATGGGTTTCTCTTAAGAATCAAGATTAGTCAGAAAGGGCTGCAAACCTATAGCACATTCTGCACAACCATAGCATCCTGAAGGTGTAGGCACACCTTAGGACAAAAGACTAAAAGTGTCCTTATTAGATTACAGTGAAGGGTGGCAGAGTATGCCACCTCAAAATATCCCACTTTGGTATGAGCATTACTCTGCTTCTTGCCTAAGAGCAGAATATAAATTTACAGAGGTGTTCTTCATCTTATTTCTACCAGGAAGGACCAAGGTTAATCCCCGGGTACAACTTAGACCCTTATCAATGAAGATAGGATCTTTGCATTTCCTAGCCACTTCCCCATAACTGGCCTCCCCACACCTTTCTTTCTTTTGTCTGCAGCAGAAGATGGTTTTTAAGCCTGAGTTCTAATCCACATCTGAGAGTTACTCATTTTCCCTGGATATCTCCCATGTACATGTGGGGTATATGTTAACAAACATGCTTCTTTTACTCTTGTTAATCTGTCTTTTGCCACAGGGGCTGGCGGTCCCAGATGAGATCCTAGAAGGATACAGGGAAAATTATTTTTTCTCCCCTGTAACCGTGTCCCCTGAGGTGCACAATGGTTGCCTTCCCAGTCACCCGATGTGGTGACTCTTCACTTGTTTCAAGACAGATTTCTCTGAACCAGAAATTGTCACGAACACCCCTGAAGGGGTTAAGTCACATTGTCAGGTTTTGCTCTGCTCACCTGGTCCCCCAGTAACATCAGGCTGTGCTGGTTTTTTGAGATGGATTGAAGGGTTTGACTCAGAGTAGCAGTGTGTCCTGAGAAGCACATGATCTTGACTTACTCTAAGGCACCGTGCTAGGTGTCCTCACTGCTCGTGACTCAGTGGCCCACCCATGAAGTACAGTGTTCTGAGTGCAGCAGGAGGTTGAGGGGTGCTGGTACAAACTGATTCAACAATATACATTTTCACGGGCTGAAAAGGCCGACCTACCTTGGTAAGGTAATCCATTACACTAAGGGGTGTTAAAAGGGAAATTTCCAACTGCCTTCATTCCATGACTCTGCTGAGTCATGGAGAGGTAAAGGACTGCAGGGAAGTGGCTTCTGTGGTGCTAGATGACTCTGAAAGGCACCCTGCCAGCAGAACAGAGCAGCAGCCTCGTCCCCTGCACACTCTGCTTATCTCCCCACCTGCAACAAGCTGCCAGAGGACAGCACATGTCAGAGCCATTTCACCCCCTAGCTTAGCATGCCACCAGACAAAATGTATGCACTCCATAGATGCGTGAGAACCAAGGCTTATCACGTTAACACACATTTCTTTTTCCCTTGCCTTACAGAATGATTCAACATGCACACAGTAAAGAGTATAATACAATGAGATGTAATTTACACACCACCCAGCTCTGACAATGATCATCATGGGCTATCTTGTTTCATCTACTGCCCTCCTACACACACCCCTCACTACCATCACTAGGGTGAACTACTGTGACACACATAAATCCCAGAGAATATTTCAACTTTTATCCCCCCAAAATAGAAATAAATAAGCACTGATTTTCAGTTTAATCAAATATTTCCATATGTATTTCTAAAAACAACATTCTCACACCTGAACAATGAGAGCCATTTCTTAACATCATCACACACCCAGTCAGTTTTAAAACTTCTGCTAGACAATGGGGGATATTTTACTTACTTGTTTACAATTGGTTGATTTGATCTTTAATCTCTAAATTGTCTCTATTTTTCCTCCCTATAGTTTTAATTGTTGAAGAAACCACGATATTTGCCCTAAAGACTATTTTTATGCTGGATTTTGCTTTATGCAGATTGCATTTCCAGCGTGTCCTTTAGCATGTTTCTTTATTCCCTGTGCTTTCTGTAAACTGACCCTTAGATTTAGAAGCTGACTTTTTTTTTTTTTTTTTTTTTCATTTTTGCAAGACCATTGCAGAGGTGGCCCTGGCCACTTCTGTCAGGAAACATATTAGGACCAGTTGTGCCTTTCCTTGTGGTGGTATCCAGTTGCTAAACCATGTCGAACTCTACGACAACCCCAAGAACTGCAGCTGCCAGGCTTCCCTGTCCTTCCCTCTCTCCCAGAGTTTGCTCAAACTCGTGTCCTCCTGTGGTGCTGCTGCTGTTGCTACTGCTAAATCACTTCAGTCATGTCCAACTCTGTGTGATCCCATAGACGGCAGCCCACCAGACTCTCCCATCCCTGGGATTCTCTAGGCAAGAACACTGGAGTGGGTTGCCATTTCCTTCTCCAATGTGTGAAAGTGAAAAGTGAAAGTGAAGTTGCTCAGTTGTGTCCGACTCTTGGCGACCCCATAGACCGCAGCCTACCAGGCTTCTACATCCATGGGATTTTCCAGACAAGAGTACTGGAGTGGGGTGCCATTGCCTTCTCTGCTTGTGGTGTTAGGAGCCATTAAAAATCATTGCCTGAATCTTTTTTTTCTGGGATTAAAATTCTATCATTCTTCCTTTATTAGTTGCAATATTTCTATAAATGGTAATTTTATCTTATCAAATATTTGGCTACCCTAAAGTATCGTTCTTAAAGGAAAGGCAAATTAAATGTTGGATTCTTTCTCTCTAGTTGTCAGTTTTCAGAATGAGTGGATTTTCTGGACTCCAGAGGTGGCCAATCTTATTTTTCTAAGCATCACAATGAACAATCCACTTCAGTTTGTGTTCATATCAACACTCTCTGGTCACATCTCTTCCATATCTCTGGCCAGCAGAAGCCTCAGATTGGTTCATATGTTCTTTCACATGGCTCCAGTCATCCTGGACAGCTTTCTTGTATAACAAGATGTTCTAGGTCTATCTTATACAGTTCTTGCCCTGTACATCAATGTTGAATCAATCATTTTGGTGAAAAATGGTATTTAGAGACCACCACAATGTGGTGGTCACGATTCTTGGTACATTGTACTCAGGACTTTTCAGTGAACAGATAGGAAATAATTTTCCTTCTTCACGGGAAAATACATCACGAATTGAAATTGATGCTTTAAATTTAAATGTAAGTTTTGATTTTGATTTTTTATCTCTTTTCTTATAAAAATAATATTCTAATTGCATTAATATAATTTCTTCACTGCTTTCTCCTAATGCATACAAATCAGTGTGTGAGGGTTTCAAAACAGCAATACAAATATTATTACCAATAATATGATATTGAAAACCATTTTTCAGGGTTTGTATGTGTTTCCTTAAAATTTAAACCACTAAGAACTCTATTTTAAGTTCAACTGAAGTAAATTTTCTGTATAGATTGCATAGCCAACTCAACATACTTTCAGTTGTATCTGTTTCATTTTATTTTTCGTTTGTAGGAACAGATTTTTAAATTTGGAGTAAGTTGTATTTGATAATTATGTATAATATTTATCTGGTTCCAAAATCACTTTTTTTAGACAAGTCTAGCTTCTACCTCTTTCCCTTCCACTCTTTTTCTTCCCTCCTCTTATAACAGTACTTGTGGCTTGTAGCTTAACTTATTTAACATATAATATATACTAATATCCCCTTTTTCTTAAATAATAGCACGCCATATGATTTTTTCTTTCTCTCTCTTGCTTTGTTTTACAAAACTATAAATCATGAAGATCATCCATCACAGTATGTGAAGATATATCACTCATTTTTACAGTGATAAAATACTTTTTCTTGACAGCCACCTCATTCTTAAGTACCAAGAAATCCATCTAGAATGAAGTTACGGATCATGATGTATATACAAGGTCCAGCTTTGGTGGTTGCATATTTAGATGAAGATAGTTGAAATAAGTCTAGAATTGAGGCAATAGTAGTAGAAGCAGTACTAATAGCAGTCGTGGCAGTAGTGATGGAAATAATAAAGCAAGTATTGCTACTACTGCATCTCAATCATGTACTCTGTGCCTGGAACTGGGGTCAGTACTTTTCACCTATCACCTCACATGCTTTGATTTCTTGCAACATTTCATGACTTACAAATGAACCACAAGAAACCTACCTTCTTCCGCGTGGTTACCTTCTTCCGCATGGATAGAGCGGCTCATGGCACTGCATCAGTGTTCCACGTTCAAGTGATCTTTTCTTCAGTGATACCCAACACAAACTTTCCTAAACGTTTCTGTAAATGTATCTAGTACATTCTAAGCGAGGATTTCACTGGAATTCAGGCCCCCTCTGAAATGTCTTCTGAAGCCTTGGAAAAATCCAGGGACCATAAAAATTCCCAACTGAAGGCTTTTAACTCAAAATGGCCCTTGGTGAGTGATGAGTAGAGTTAAAGTATCACTAACAAACAGGTGCTGATAAGCCTGGCCAAGGTCGGGTTTCACCAAGACCCTACGGCATGCTCAGACAGGGAGCTGATGGGTTGCAGCCGTGGGGGATCCCAAGCCGCGCTGGTGTGTGGTATCGACCCCACTCCCACTCTTTGTTAAACGTTCTTGCCTGTGAATGTGGCCTGCTATGCCCGTGAGATGACTTGAGGGGAATTTGCTTGACTACGACTGACATGTTTTTTGCTTTTTTCTACTTCAAAATAGCCTTATTTCCAGCCAGCAAGTCATAGTTCCAACACAAACGGGAGTATGGGAGTTAGTTCTATAGCCAATTTTCGGCTATGGATATACCTGTGGTAGAAGTGTCCGGATTCTGTTCCCCGGCACTGGGGGTAATGAACATGCTTCCCCCCACAGGCTCCCACAGACCATCCCAGAAGGGGGAATGGAAGTGGCTCCCTGCAGGGGCCCCACTGGCGTTCCCAGTCAGACAACTTCTGCCGTCTTTAAAAATGCATCAGGACCTCATAATTTTTTCAAAAGACTTTTAGAGTGAAGTAAGTCAGAAAGAGAAAGACAAATATGGTATATTAATGCATATATATGGAATCTATAAAGATGGTACTGAAGTTCCTACATGCAGGGCAGCAAAGGAGACACGGACATAAAGAACAGACTTTTGGACCCAGTGAGGGAAGGAGAGCATGGGATGATTTTTGAGAATGGCATTGAAACACACACATTACCACAGGTAAAACAGCTAGCCAGTGGGAGTCTGCTGTACACTGCAGGGAACCCAGAGCTGGTGCTCTGTGACAATGTGACAACCTAGAAGGGCCGGGGGGGGGGGGGGGGAACGCGGGGGGAGGGGAGGTGGGACGGGGGTACAAGAGACATATGTATACCTATGGCCATTTCATGGTGATGTGTGGCAGAGGCTATCGTAATGTTGTAATTATCCTCCTATTACGGAGAAGGCAATGGCACCCCACTCCAGTACTCTTGCCTGGAAAATCCCCTGGATGGAGGAGCCTGGTAGGCTGCAGTCCATGGGGTCGCAAAGAGTCGGACATGACTGAGCGACTTCACTTTCACTTTTCACTTTTATGCATTGGAGAAGGAAATGGCAACCCACTCCAATGTTCTTGTCTGGAGAGTCCCAGGTATGGGGTTGGGTTGCACAGAGTCAAACACAACTGAAGTGACTTAGCAGTAGTATCCTCCTATTAAAACTTGTGTACATATATATATGTGAGAAGACTTTTAGAGACAATATCCTGGGAGGTACTTATGCCTCTTGATTATGGGAGTCAGCTCCAGCTCATATTTTCATATTTTCAAACTCTAGTGGGCACTATGACTAGTCCTGCCAACACCTGAGATATCCACCCTACATGCTGCCATGGGAATCCCTCCCAGCTTATGAATCCTGGGAAGAAGGTGGTAGACATTTATTTCTGTAGAATGCTCTTGGGCACCCTGCCTAAACTGAGGGTTTGCTCATGCCTCAGAGGAGGGCAGGCCATTCCATTGTCAAGACGTACCCAGGGATGGCTTTGCCAAGACTTGTTTTTCAGCTCTCTTTGGCACACCCTTCCCTGTCACCAAGATGCTGTATCCAAAGAGAGCCCTGAGGTTTTCAACAACAATCCTTGGGCTGGCTTCACTGCAAATCATAGAATAGACGAGCACAGACACTCAGCATCAGTGACGTGGGCAGCACACAGGCTGTTGGCTCATGGTGCTAGATGATGCTGACTCAGGACAGCAGTGCATCCTACTGAAGATGCCCAGATGCATCAAGGATTTACCACGCCCACAACCACCTTACCTGGACCTCATAGCACTCTTGTACGTGGGGATGGAAGGGAGAGGTGCTCAGAATGTGACCTTGGGTTTGAATCTTGCTCTGCCACTTCCTGTCTGAACGGTGGCAGGTCACTCAGCATCCCTAGTCTTGCTTCCTTTCTGTACAATGTAGATAACAGTACAAGTACCTACTTCACAGAACCATAAATGAGGAAACTCACCAAAGAGCTCAGTGGGGTGCATGGCATGACAGCAGTGCTCCCCAGTGCTGATGAGCATGCCATGCCTGGGTATGTGGTTATATGTGCCCGAAGAGTTTAAGGTGGAATTGGCACTATTTATTCCCATAAAAAAACTGATGTGAAGAATTTTCTGCCCTTGCCTATCATATTTCCAAGACTATGCTAGCTTACCAGTTCACATCTTCAAATCCTGGGTCCCCAAGCAGACTAACTCTGCTCCAGAAAAAGTCTTGAGTGAAAATAAGCATATTTCCATCTTTGGTCAAAATATATCACATTTTTCTTTGGGGAGTAAGAGGCTAACCCTTACTTGTTAAGGTAAATTATACTGAAATTTAGGGTCTGAAACTTAGGCCAGTAATGCCAAATGCATCTCCTTTCCCATGACTCCAAAACACCCATGTGCAGACCATGACCCCCATCCCACATGCTGTGGGGTCCCTGCACACATCTCCTTGGTGGATGAATGAGCGAAGCCTCTATTTTAATTTATGGGGTTATCTGTATGAGTCACATCTTTTGTGAGTCTCCCTTATTTCTTGCTAAAGGACAAACGCATACCCTTTAAATGTCTTGCTAGCCAAAACATGGCCAGCACAAGGAAACCAAACACAGATTGAAAGGGGATGAACAATAAAGGCCGACACAGACCCTCAGGTTTCATTTCTAGCTCAGATTTTGAAATAAATTCAAGGATTTTATTGATATTGAGACTCTACTCCAGTCATGGCACTGCAACACATTTTCAGATCTGTATGTTCACACTGAACATCTTCCCCCAAACCTCACCTAGAGCAGACCTCCAGCCAACTGATTTATGTGTGTGTCAGGCCAGACATACGCTGTCACCTCCCGTTTTCTGATGGGAGTGGGAAGCGTGCTGGTTGGGGATGAGCTGTACTCCGTGGATGACAACTTTTCACTGTCTACCACCCGGCTTCTGCATTTGCATTTATAACCACCAGGCAACCCCACCCCAGATCTTATCCGTTCATCACCCATTGCCATTCTGGAAGGCACAACTCAGATGTCAGGGTCCTAAGAGTTAAATCACGAGCCTCTCCACTCCAGCCCTTCTCCTCTGCTCTGCTCCCTGTGATTTATGGAGGGTTCCAGCCCTGAAGGGAACTGACAGTCACTCTCATTTTCTTGTGTTTCCCCCCCTCACGGCCAAGGTCATGAGCAAGGGGGCCCCTCCAAGTTTTCTGCACTCGTCCTCCTCCACCCTTACTCCAACACGGCCTCATGAATCATCCCGTCTTCACATTGAACTCCTGACGCTTCCCTAGCACCAAACTGCCCGACTTCCGCAATTTTTCTTCATTCTCACTAACAATTTGGTAATGAAATATTGATTTTTAGTTAGATTCAAATAGATGTTATTAAGTTTGCATTGATAAATCGTTCCCTTTCTCAGGCTGGAAGTACCTCAGTCAAATTCTAACTGCGCTTTCATACCTGGTGATGTATTAATCTGACGTGTCTGTCGGCCAGGCTGCTGGGGCCGGAGCTGGGGTGCCAGTCTAATTGCCGCTACCTCACACGGAGGGTAGGATTCCAGCTTGTGGGTTGTAAGGATTTTAGCCCTAAGACCCAAGGGGGGACACATTTCCTCTGGGACCCCTACTTTTTAAAATTGTTTCATTTTTTCACGAAGACGAGCCTTATATGGCAGGAAAAGGCAGCCCACTAAATTTCATCCCCACCACCCCACCACTGTTGCTCGTCAGTCAAATACCTAACATCCAGACCACATGAGAATTGTTGGAGCAGATCTCATGAGCAAAGGGCAGAAGCTGTGGCCTGCTCCAGCTTTGAGCACGTCGCCTGGGGAGGGTCTGCAATCGGTGCGGCTGCCTACCTCTAACCAGGAACTTTTGAATGGTCTGTGTGGGTAGGTAGGTAAGGAACCATGGTTCCACTGGCTCAGCACTCACCCAAGTTTCCCTTCCTCTACCCTTCTCATGTCTTCACCTCTCTCCAGACCTCCTCCCACAAACCTCACTCAGACCCAACTGCCTTCTTCTAGAGAACACCTGCTCTCTGGGATTCACAGACCGTGAGAAATCACCTGGGATTCACAGACCATGAGAAGCTCCCAGAGGCCAGCCCTGGGATGCTTGCCACTCTAGGGAGAGTGGTTCTGTGCTGTGGGAAGACCTCCCCCTCTTCCCTGGTCACTCTGTCTTGGCTAAAAAGAATCACTTGATTCAAGCTGAGCTAATTATCAGTTCTCCATCCTGGTCTTGATAATTGTTCAGAGTAGGCACAAGACCTAAGGTAGACCAGCCAGTGTTGCCTCCAGAATGGTTTCAAACTGAGGGAATAATCCTTTTCTCTCTTGTTCAAAACAAGAGCATGGGCCTGGAAACACCGAAGGCATATCCCCCAGCCTTGTGTGAAAGAAGCTGGCTGCTTCTTCAAGGGGAAGGCTGACTCTAGTTCCAGGGTCTCCAACATCATCACTTATTTTCCTGACAACAAGCACCAAATCTGGCTCTGGTTGCTCTTATTTGCATCCAGGAGCCCAAGGGCTTGCTCCAGTACCTCCTTATCCACTGGTCAGATTAATCTTCCCAAGGCTGAGCCTGACATCACACTTCTGGCCATTCCCCAGTGATTTCCCACTGCCTATTCCATCCCATCATGTCACAGATCCTTAGCCCAACATTCTAGCTTCTCTAAGACCTTCTTAACCCACCACTCCCCACAGTTAGCTCCTGGCAGAAGTTATCCACGTACTTTCCTCATTTCTTCAATTCTGCATGTTTTCTTGGGCTATTTTCTATTCTTAGAGTGACTCCCTTCATGTGTTCATATCTGATCGCTCCTTGTTCTCCTTCTAGATGACTTCCCTAGGCCAGAGCTGCAAGCCATTCTTCCTCTACATCCACCTCCCATCATAGGTTGTCTGCAAGAATTGCCTTCTCTGTTGGACAGGAAGCCTGCTGGGTGATGACCTATACATGACTCAGCCTTCAATTGCCAGTGTCTTACACTATGCCCATGCACGTGGTAGATCACTCAATATAAATGTGTGTTGCATAAAATTATTAATTCATTTACTCATTGATTTTCTTCTTACCATAGTTGTATCTATTCTTCAAAGCCAAGATTAAACACCACCCCCTCCTCTGAGCCTTCTTGGGTTTCTTTTTTTTTTTCCTTCTTGGGTTTCTTCTATCAGAATTCATCTCTCATGGCCTTGTGTCCCCATATCATATGGTTTTCAGCTTTAATTAGCATGTATTAATGTGTAAATTTGTATGCATTTTTAAACAAGGATTTCTGAGTATTTACCTCCTTAAATTAAAAGTAGTTCCTAAAAATAAATAAATAAATAAAAGTAGTTCCTAGGGTATCTGTTTTCCACTCTTGACTATAAGCTCCTTAAGGACAAAAATTAGATTTATTTTCTTAACAACTGTAACAAGGCTTGAAAAGAGCTGAGTAAATGTTTGTTGAACTGATGGATTTAATTGAATAAATTTAGTTGAAATCGATAGATGAGAAATAAGATGCCCACCTTTGAGCCATAGGAATTTGTCTCATGTCAGCTGCAAATGATAAGAATATTGAAAATCAAATTGGTTTAAGCAAAAACAAGGAGAATTTGTTTGCCCATATGTCCAGGACTAGATCTGGCCTCCAGCCCTGCTGGGTCCCTGAATCAAGTAATGTTATCCAACTCTGTCTTTCTCCTTCTCTCCTTTCGTTTCCCTCTGCATTAGCTCCATTCTCAAGCAGTCTTTTTCCTCATGGTGCCAAGATGGCTGCCAGAAGCTCCAGGCTAACATCCACTCCTTTCAGTAACTAGAGGGGAGACGAGTTCTCGCTTTCAAATGTTTCTTCCGAAAAAAGACTTGGGAGGTCTGGCTGGCTTAGCTCGCATGACCATCGTTTGGGCTAGTCCAGTGGAATGACATGAACTGAAGGTAAGAGGAATGGTCTCTAGCACAAAGGAGATACTGATGCCAGAAGGAAAGACATGGATGCTGGGTAGGCAACTTTGGCTTTCTCCCTGCGGAAGTTGGCCTGATACTCACAAGGGCACAATTCTGCTTTCTCTGCAGTTCACTACCTTGGAGGAGAATAGGAGACATTTGTAGAAGATACAGACATTTTCAATGTGGCTTCTCTGGGTCTGTAAAGAGATTGTGAAGAACAGCTGATTATAAGGAAGCAGTGGTCTCTCCCCTACCTTCCAGAAGGTTAGAAGATAGGATGCGACCACGGCCACCATTCTCAAGCTGGAATAGGAAATCAGGCACATGCTCCTTCAGACTTCTTCTGAACGTCTTGCTCTGAGTTTTAGCTCTGTCCAGGATTATATCCCAGTAGTTCAACTGGTAAAGAATCTGCCTGCAATTCAGGAGACTCCGGTTCAATTCCTGGGCTGGGAAGATCCCCTGGAGAAGGGATAGGCTACCCACTCCAGTATTCTTGGGCTTCCATGGTGGCTCAGAGAGTAAAGAATCCTCCTGCAGTGCAGGAGACCTGAGTTCAATCCCTGGATCAGGAAGATCCCCTGGAGAAGGGAATGGCTACCCCCTCAGTATTTTTAGCTGGGCAATTCCATGAACAGAGGAGCCCAGTGGGTTCCAGTTCATGGGATCACAAAGAGTCAGACACAGCTGAGCAACTGACACTTTCACTTCCCATTTTACAGAGCCACCACAGGCTAAGAAAGGCCATGGTCCAGATGTGTGAATGCCAAGGATGAACAGTGCCAGTAGATTTCAGGCTGGGAGATGCTGTGTCAACACAGGTCCCAGTTCCTGGGTGGCAGGACCCACCCCAAGTCAGCCTAGAAAGATCTGGATGTCTAGACCCTTTTCCTCAATGTGGACAGTTTGAAGACATAGAGAATCTCCACCACCCAGTGGCCAGAGGCCTTAGGCAGCCTAGGAGAGCTGGCTTCAGCCCTCAACCTTCTGCTTCCAGTATCTTCCCTTCAGTATCATTGAGGAAAACAAAAGGATCAGGTTAATGTATAATTGGTATTATCATGCTCCCACCATCCACTCACCTCCACCAACACCATCCAGAAAACAAAAGAAGTTTGTTTTGGGGGTCTCTTCCTCCTCCACTAGCTGAGCCTGTCCTCTGTCTGAGCTTCTGAGTCAGGCCTGCGCCAATCATCCCGAGAGGACCCAGGCCTCTGCAGCTTCCACAACTCGAGGGCCTGCGGCTCCCGCTGCTCACAGGTTGAAGAAGAGCCAGACGGGAAGGGAGGGAAAAGCCTCCAGTTTGGCCCCTGCTGTTTGGGTTTCCCTTCTGTGGCCGCAGTAAGTGCAGTTTAGATCTGATTGATTTTATCTGTGAAATGAGCTGAAAATCCCTCCCAGCGAGAAGCGCTCATCTCCGTCCTCAGCCCAGACACTCCAGATAAATCAGCTTGCCCACCGCACAGAGCACGCATGGACTGAGGGCAGAGCAGAGCCGAGGATGGGGAGTCAGGACGGTCGCTCAGGGTACCGACCGGCCAGCAGTGTAGAGGCTGGGGATGAGGATGCAGCGCCCTCAGCTCTCTGGTCATGACCGCCCCATCTTCAACACTGGCTGCCATCCTTTCAGTTTCTATAAAAGTAAATTCTGAGACGCGGAAATGAGTCAAGGTATTGATCTGAGAGATGATCCAGTGGTCTTCCCTGGGTGGCTCAGATGGTAAAGAATCTGCCTGCAATGCAGAAGACCCAGGTTCAATCCCTGGGTCGTGAGTATCCCCTGGAGAAAGGAATGGCAATTCACTCCAGTATTCTTGCCTGGAGAATCCCACGGACAGAGGAGCCTCATGGGCTACAGTTCATGGGGTCACAAAGAATCGGGATGTAGGAAACAGAGCCAGGGAAGAGAAGAAATCCAACAAAGTGCGAGTTCTAGGGAAACTTACCTCTGGACACCCAAAGTCCATCCCAGGAGGCATCCTCTGAGAGGTGTACATTGAGACTGTCCTGTTGGGGAACAAGGCCCTGGGGGATTTATCCACTATTTTCTGTGCTTTGGGGCTTCCCTGGTGGCTCAGCTGGTAAAGAATCTACCTGTAATGCGGGAGACCTGGGTTCCATCCCTGGGTTGAGAAGATCCCCTATAGAAAGTGAAAAGTGAATGTGAAAATTGCTCAGTCATGTCTGACTCTTTGTGGCCCCATGGACTATATATGGACTATACCATGGAATTCTCCAGGCCAGAATACTAGAATGGGTAGCCTTTCTCTTCTCCAAGGGATCTTTCCAACCCAGGGATCAAACTCAGGTCTCCCACATTGCAGGTGGATTGTTTACCAGCTGAGCCACAAGGGAAGCCTAGAAATACTGGAGTGGGTAACCTATCCCTTCTCCAGCAGATCTTCCTGACCCAGAAATCAAACCAGGGTCTCCTGCATTGCAGACGGATTCTTTACCAACTGAGCTATCAGGGAAGCCCTATCAAGGTTGGGAAGATCCCCTGGAGAAGGGAACTGCTATCCACTCCAGTATTCTGGCCTGGAGAATTTCATGGACTGTATAGTTCATGGGGTCACAAAGAGTTGGACATGTTTGAGAGGCTTTCACTTTCACTTTCCTGTCCTTTATTCCTGGGTTGTTTAATATACCTGTGCATTTGGCCTGCCTTAGTCATGGGGTTGTGCTCCCTTGCAGAGAACACCCTCCACCACAGATATAGGAAGCCATCTGCATGGGGAATAAGCATCTGCTAGTGATGTCTGAGGTAGGCCTGGGCATTGTACAGACACGCCAGTAGGGTCAGCCCTCTCTACCTCCTTGGCACACCTATCCCTTCTGTCAGCATCCTCTACCACCACTGAGACCATATTCTACAAGCTCTACATGTACTCATTCACCTCAGGAAGCCTTTCCCACTTCCTCCACCCAGACACAGGTCATGCCTCACTCCTAGTGAAGTGATAGATGTTCAAGTCCCCCTGGAGGGGCAGAGAGGGGTCACGATGTGAGCAGGGGGACGGGAGGCTCATTCCCTGCACAAGGGCCAGGCCTGCCTCCTCTTCTTCCTCCCCATCCTCTGCAGGCCACGTATCTTGGCTCTCCACAACTCACAGGACGTTCATGCGAATTATTATAATTCCTCTCTTCATCGAAAGAGACTCTGGCGCAGTTGTCTAAGAGTCACTGATGAAGCTGATGTGAAAAATTCAGTAATTGGTTGCCAATATCCAATTACTCCGGGGTAATATGAAAGTGATGGGGAAGCCAGCCAAGAGGCCAGGACCGTCGAGCACACAGAGGCAGCGGAGGCTTGGCTCAGGCCCATGAGACCGGCCGTGTGCACAGGGAAGAAAGCAGATACGGGGCACGGGGAGCCCCCACTTCAGATTCCTCCCCAGGCTGGCCCTTCACTAAGGGAGCCTGCCCCTGGAGTCAGAAGCTGTTCAGGCTCCTCCCAGAGGCCCCCAAGGAAATAGACCTGCCTGAGGAGGGAGAGAGGAAATAAAGAGCATCACACTAGGGCCTTGGAGACCTGGGCACCAGCCCCTCCGCTGCAGACCAGATGCCTCATTCCAGCAGGTCCTGACGCCTCCCAGCAAAGCAGGAAGTAGGAGCCTGTCCCTGCCTGCGTTCACCCCTAGCTGTTAACTACGTCTGAGGAAATAACTGATGTGAAGACAGGTTTGCAAACTGAGGTGTGGAAGGAATGAATGTATGGGTGCTGCTCCTTTCTAAGCAAGATCTCAAAAGCTCAGGCCTGGGAGAATGGCCTCCAGGGAGCTGGGAACAGAAGAGCACAGAAGACACTCGGTAAGTGTTTGTGTAAGTAATTACAGTGGACTCCCCCACATACCGAGGAACTTGCTGGGCTCCTGAACCATCCCCCGAAGGTGGTCACCCCAGCCTGGGGGAAGAAGCTCAGAGCTGTGACCCCACGTCCAGGTCAGGGGTGAGGTCAGGGGCTGGGCAAGATAAGGATGCACCCTTCTGTTGTCCCTGCACTGCATCATGTCTGCAAATAAATGGAATAATTCAGTTTCCAGGACTCTTAACCTTTTCACTTGGCATAAATTGTGATCACCCAAATAAATACAGGCAAATCACATTAAAAACATATATATACGAAGCTCATTTATTCAAGACATTTTCCAACTCTGAAAAATACCTGTATCTTACCAAGAGGGGGAAAAAAAATACAAGCTCAGTTCAGAGCTGCACGCATCCATTTCTGTCTCCATTGGCGGCAGATGCGGGTGTTTGATTCTCAGTGGCCCTGATGACCTCATGTCCCTCCTCAAACAGGTCAAAGGTCAAAGAAACCTTTTTTTTTTTTTCTCCTCTGCTCCAAATTGGCAGAGAGAGGGTGAGATGTATGAGCAGATCGTAATGTGGTGCCAGGAATGTTTGAGCAATAATCAATTGCAAATTATATCTTACCAAGTTAAGAGTCAAATGGAGGGGGCTGTGGCTGAATATTTTATCAAAGCAATTTAATAAGAATGTAAATGACCATCAACCTTTAAAGAGAGGTTTTTTTAAGTGTCCTAGAGAGCTGCACCTCCTTGGCCGCCCTGGAAGTCTTTTCCTCCATTTAAAAAAAGTCAGAATTGGGGTAAGGCAGAGGCCTGCACCAGCACCCAGAAGGGTGCACCCTGGGCATGGCAGTGCCCTGAGCCTTAGCCCCAAGCCAGGACCACATTCCTCCTGGGACCTGATTCACAGGGACGTGGGATCCACACGCTCAGGCAACTGGTCCACGGCTCTCCTTCGGGCACAGTGCCTCTGCTGAGATCATGGCCTCCCATTCATCACAGCCCGCTCGCTCGGGTTACAGAGAGGTCAGGCCTCACAAGAGGGCCACCCGGCAGACAGACCAGGGCCCAGCCTGGGGAAGGGGACTGTTTGACCCTCAGCCCTTTGGAGTCCATGGTCTCTCCTCCGTGTGGCTCTACAGATGCGGTCCAAGGAAAGGCTCCCATATTTCTGAGGGCAGAGAAGAAATACTGCTGCAAAATACTATTCCTTGACATGGGTCAGTTCTGAGTGGACACAGGAGTCACATTTAAAAGGTGTGGGGAAGCTGAAAGAACAGGCGAGAGCCCGCAGGCAGATTCCCCCGTGCTCATGCCCGCCTGGGTTCCCGGGGAGGAGGCTAGCACAGCCTCACAGCCCTTACGTTTGGACTCTTCCTACCCGTGACACTTTACAGGTACAAAGAGCTCTCCCTTCTGCTGACTCCAGGTCCGCACAGCAGGCCTCAGGGGAAGACAAGCTGGGCAGGTAGGAGGCTCGCTCTCATGGGTGAGACAGCATCCCAGTCCCAGGGTTGGTTCTGGAACCCAAATGAGGATGGAAGACAAGATCGCAGGACGTGCCTGAAGAAGTGGAGTGTATCTGAAGACACGGAGAGGCATGTTTCCTGAGAATGGGTGGGAGAGGACGTGCTCGTAGATAGATCTGAGTGGCAGTGGCGCGGGTGACAGAGAGCCCCCCACTCCGTCTCTGATTGTCTCTTTGGACTTGTCCCAGGACTGCTTCAGGGGCTCAGTCTGCAGCCAAGCTCGGGGAGACGCAGGGCTGGTGGTCGCCCTGTGACTGAGGGGAGACACTGAGATGGGCCTCCCTAGCCAAGGTCAGCCTGTGGCTCGAGTGAGCAGTCCCTTGAAGACAATATATGTATCAGTCTGCCCAGGAGGAGAAACTATTTCGTAATCTGGGGTTCCCCAGGTGAATCAGTGGTAAAGATTCCGCCTGCAATGCGGGAACCACAGGAGTTATGGGTTCTGTCCCTGAATCAGGAGGATCCCCTGGAGGAGGGCGTAGCAACCCACTCCAGTGTTCTTGCTTGGATAATCCCAGGGACAGAGCAGCCTGGCGGGCTACAGTCCGTGGAGTCGCAAAGAGTCAGACACGACTAAAGCAACTGAGCACAGTCTGTGGCTCAGAGGGGAAAACAATTTTAGCATTATGTCTTCATTTACAGTTCATCAAGGATGCAGACAATCCACTGTACTCACCAACCAGCAGAGCATTCAGGGAGCTTGCGCCCAGGTAAGGGAAACAGAGCTTTCCACCTGATAGTGGCTGTGAAGATTCAACCAAGTAATCCTTGTAAAGCCCAGCAAAGTGCCTATAGCTGCTAGTTGCTGTTAGATTGTTTTCAGCTCTTTTGTAACTTCTAAAAAGCCTAGCTACAGGGGGACAGGAGCTTGATGGGATGATAGGTGGATGGGGTAGGAAGTCCTAGGGGACCCTGCAAAGTTGCATCTGCTTCTTGCAAAACAAGAGCCTGTGCCCCTTTCAGGGAGATGGAACCTGAGAAGATCCTTCTCAATGTATTTTCCTTGAATGTTCTGTCATCCTCCCGCACCAGCAATGGACAGTTTCAGGATCAGACAAGGCAGCACTAAGGGAGTCCTATTTCCCTATTTCACCAAGATCACTCTTCTAGGAGTTACGTCTTCACAGGCCCCACTGCCTCATCTGTACCTGTCAGGGCCCTGCTGAAGCCCATGGGGTGGGAAACAGCCTTACCTTTGGGCTTTAATTACACCTGATTTCAGCTTCTGCTGAGTGATCACTCATCTTTCTCTAAACCTCCATTTTTCCCAGAACATTTCTTGATGTTATTAGAGCTGTCTATAAAATATGAATCCCAATTCCATGATAGTCATAAAAGCCATAAAATTCTATGTCTGCCATGAAAATATTACATGATTTATTTTTGTGTGAAGTACATATTAAATCTCAGTACTAGAATAAGAGTTTGGCTCTTCAACATCACGAACTTTTAATAACACACACTTTGCCTTAAATTGCTATTATTTTAAGTTTCTTTCTTCATTTTACAATAGCTCCCAGTTCAAAATAGGATCAGAAAAAAGTCCTGGTCTTATTTATAGGTTAGAGTTAGTATTCATTGTAGCTTAAACTTTTTTCCCCTTTTTATGGTGTTCATTTTGTTTTATATATGACACGATTTGTGTACTTGATTTGTTTTTGTTTTATGCCAAGTGCCTTTGGAGAAATAACAGGTGATTAACCAAACTCCCTGACAATGGGTCTGATACTGCCATCTCCAGGGTCACAGGGTGGGTCTGCATAAATTCATACAAGTAAACAAGTGGCTGGAATGGAGATGGAGGGAGTGGATTTAAAATGGGGCAGAGAAGGAGAAGCAAATATCGAGAATACTGCTTTCCTTTTTCCAAAGTCCCTAAACTAATACATGAGGATTTATCAAAGTTCTAGTATCTGGCAGTCAGCTAGACATTGATGGGGCACATAGAAGGAAGAGGCTCATTAGAGAGATGAATTCACACATATGGACCAGCCGCAGGACACTGCAGGGCAGGATTAGGCTATGTGGCTCATATTTGCATGTGTTGGGGAACCAGAATGAAATGCAAGAATCAGATTTAGTCTGCAGCAAAAGGCAGGATTTAAGTCAGTCTTGGAAGGACAAGGGTAATTTAAAGAGGAGAGATGAGGACAATGCTTTAACATAGGAGAAGCTAGCGGGACCCCGAATAAGATGAAGCAAGATCAATGCCCAGATAAGCACAGCAGCAGTACAACCAAGCCCCAAGTCAATCCCCAACTGGCCATTTTGCCAGCTTTTCTGCCCAAAGACCCACACCGCATTTCAAACAATACCAGGGGTGGAGGGAAGATTGATGTTCAGCCTGGAGGATACATGTGACATTTGGAATGAGTTGAAACTGATCTAAGAGATTTTCATTTCAAAAGATATCTGATATGATGTGTCGATGGGGTGTTTCACACACCTCATCAGAGTTCAAAGACTGCAGCCATGAGAATGGTGCTTCCAAGGTGGGAAGCAGATGTGTAGAACTGGAGCAGGAGGGGGTCTTGGCCTCTTCAGACTTGGCCCACCCGCCATCCGACATACCACTGGGACAAAGCCATGTGTTTGATCCAGGCAGCCCTGGGGTCTGCAGCATCTTGGCATGGGTACAATGTATTTTTTGTATCCCTTTCTCTGACCCATTCTCTGAAATCTGCAAGTCCTTCCCAAGGCTCCCCAGGGTATAGTCATTCACTTGGAAGTCATCGGATGCTCCAAGAAGATAACTAATGAGAAACTGCCAAACCCAGTTGTCCTGATTCTGTTGGGCATCCATCCACTTGACCACCTCCCTCCCCCATGGTACCTAGGCCTTAACCTGGGTTCCACATCAGGCAAAACTTGGAGCAAAAGCCCATGTGCCTCCTACCCTTGTTAGAAGATGCACACCCAGGAAGCAGAAGTGAGGGCCAAGGAACTGAGGGAAGCGGGAGGCAAAGCTAACAGGAACTGCACTGTCTAGCTACTCATCCATGAGTGCAACTGATTACATAGCCTTGGAGGATGGTCATCTGAGAAACCATATACCGGGGTGGGATGATAAGAGTGGAAGAAATTATCCACCTAGTGGTCGAAGCTGTGCTCCTCAGGACATTAGGGTTCCCATCCTCCTTGTCTACACAAACATAGGCAGTGAGGGGGGTCCCAGGGCATAAACAGGAAGTCGTTGGCAGGTGAGTTAGAGGCCAACACAATTGTGAGGTGCTGCCAGATGCCCCTGGATGAAGACGGGGTAAGCCTCCAAAAGCTCCTCGTGAAGCAGCAGCCAGAATAAGGCAGTGAGGCTAAGAGGGTCTGAAGGGCGCATTAGAGATGTCTGAAGCCCCACGTCCTGGAGAACTAGCTCTGCATCCACTCATTTTAATGGCTATGGAGCTATGTCGGCCTCTCCCTGCAGATTCCTCCTGTGGCTTCACACTGGAGATCTTTTCACCCTCAGGCCATGCTGTCTGGCAGAGGACATCAGAGGAACTGTGTGTGAGGTATCTGGAGCAGCTTACAGAGTCTCTAGGCCTTGCGTGTCAGGGAACAGCCAGCCAAGACAGCATCTACGGTTTGCATGCAGCAAAGAGTGTTCAGAAACCTGTCTGGCCTACGTGGTTACTTTTGCAGAATGCAAAAGAAAATTCCACCTCACAATCATAACCAATGAGCCTTCCTCCAATATGAAAGCATCTACCAAATCAATCCCACAAATTAAACAGATAAATCCTAATGTTCATTTTTTTAAAGCACGTAGCATCAAATAACATATTTTATATTATACAGAGAAGAGCCAACTTGATTTGGGCAGTTCTTTGCAAATTGGATAATGCCACCACTTCAATTAAAGTAATAAAAGTAACAGGAAGATAAAATAAGCTAAAATGATTCAAAGGAACTAAAGACTGAAATAGAAAATGCATATACTTCTAGTCTGACGTTTTCCAAAGAATCGTTCTCGAGTGAGTGGCAGTTGAAAGGACGAAAGATAGAGGCATCTGGAAAAATATTAAGAGTTTTGTGAAAGAAAATCAATCAAGGAAGATATACAAACCTGATTAGGAAAAAAAAAAAATGTATGCTGTAATATATGGAGCAGCCTGTGAATGGGTGGCTGGTTCCTGCAAGATTAGAGAAAATACCGGAGGTTGGAACTTCCTTTCCTTCCACTCTGCGCTTAGCATCACCAACCTGGAAGCCTATTGCCCAGCTCCAAGCACTTTGCTGAGAAAGAATATTTTTGCTGCTAAATGATTTTGTTCCCCAATGTCTCCTGCAACCACTAGTTCTGAAACAGCCGGCCTCACTGGAGAACGGATGGGTCACAGCATTGGCATTCAAGAGGCCCTTGTGCAAAGCCCGCGCCCCACCCCACTATCTGCTCCTGGGATTTTGAAAAGGTTCTGGTTCTAAAATGGAAAGTCGAGGCGAGAATAAAGGTTCCAAGGCTATGAGGCTCTCCTTTGGAGAGGAGGCCTGCTTTTGGTCCTAGCTGGAGGAGGGGATGTCTAGGATAAAGCATCACATCACTTAGCTTTGAAGCTGTAAATCAAGAAGGTACCAGAGAAACAGCCTGCCAGGCCACGAGGACAGAGTGGGTGCTGGTTTACAGGAAACCTGGGACTGGCTGATGGCTCTCAGGCTCGCAGGGCAGGAAGCAGGAGCAGACAGCAACCCCTGGCATCAGGCCTCCACTCCAAGGGTAGCAGAGCATAGCCGCTGGAAAAATCGCTCCTGATAAGATGGCCTCTGCCATTACAAGAACCACCTGCTGCCAGATGCCAAGCGACTGAGTTAGCGCGCACAGGCAGGTGTGTGGCTGATTCAGACGACCCTGCCCTGCTGCTGATGGAAGCTTCACTCTGCTGCAACTTCTGAGTCGGCGGAATTCCGTGGGCCCTTTGCTTTAGAATGGGGTATTTTGATATCAAAATTCAATGAACAAAATGAACAGATGTGGGAAATTAACACAAGATGTTGACAATGACTTTTGCCTTTGTTCAGCCAAAAACTGGAACACCCTTTCCTCCTTCATTTCCTTTTTTCATACTCATTAGTGTCTATCTAGGAAATAGTCTGATGGTTTGGTTTTGGTAACCTGTTTATTTTTAAGCTTGCATTCTTCTGCCCAGCATTTCTGTCTCCATCCCCTGGGCTTTTCATTACCTTGGTGGGAAGGTGGCCACTGCCCCCAGCACCATACTGACTGGTGCAAAGTGGTGTTGAAGTAGACACGGGAGTTGAGGATCTGCCTCTTATGCTCACAGTAAATTAAATGCATGTTAAAAGATTATCGCCTACATTTATCATAACGAGATTTTGCATTTATGTCTTTCTCTCTTTTTGAATAGGAATAAAGATCTCATATACCTTTTCTAATTTATTATCTAGTATTTATTGTAGGAGGAGAGAGTTTTGTCTAATCACAACTCATTAAAGTCACATATTATTCACAATAACCCACCGCTAAAGACTCATCATGGTAGCAGGAAAGAATAAAAAAGTGTTTTTAAAATGAAACTTCATTTTAAGCATTTCTGTTTGGAGACAGTCCAACATCTTAAAGAAAAGAGCAGAACGTGTATAATAAAATACCTTGGCAAAGAAAATTTGCCAGGAAAAAATAAAAGAAAGAGAATAAATAATGCCAGGGAAAATCAAAATAACTTGCAAAAAAAAAAGTAGGAACTCTGTGACCCAGCTCATGTGCCTGCTTCTAAGTGTACGTTAGTGAAGAAAGAAGAGGGGATAAAAAAAAAATCAGGCCAAAAATTCACCTACTCTCTCTCTCTTATTTTCAGTCACGGTTCCTCTGCATCTTCCAGCGCTGGATTCCAGCTCAGAGGTGTCTCGCAAGTGGAATGAAGGAGTTGAAGGAGTTGCTTCCCTCATGTTCCAGTCAGAAGTGATTTTCAGGGGATTATGATATGCACACAAGCCAGCATGGTTCTCCAGAAAGTCACCCCACCCACAGGCAGGCCACTGGGATGGGGGTGACCAACACTCAGTTTGCTGAGTGAGAGGATTCTGGCATCAGTTCTGTGGCATTTTCCACATGTTTAGCCTGAAAGAAGACATTTGTTTGGACTATATGCTTCTGTGTACTTTTTTAATGCAATAAAATTGACAGATGACTCCTTTTTGCAACAGGTTTGGAGAAAGGAAATGTGGTAGTGCTACCCTCCCCTTTCTTCTTGATGGCTGTTTAGACAGCAGTCTTAAAAAATCACTAGTCACTAAAATCCCTCATGCCCATTTCATATTGTGTTGATTCATATTAAATTCATGACAACAAAAAAGCAACTTGAGGCACTTTTGGAAATGACCGCTCTTTAGTGCTGCTCCTTCCTCCGGGCTCGGTGGGCCCAGCGCCCATAAAGCTGCCTGCTGTCTTGTGTCATGAAAAGAAACAGCTTTGCCTGGGAATGCCATTACTGTGTAATGAGGCATGCAGCAAAATATACCTTCAGCAGCCACTTGATGAAGGCTTGCTGACACACCAGACCAGACAGAAATGTTTTTTTGTATGTTCTTCCTTATTTTGTCCATCAATCACATCATTAGTCAAAGCAGACGAGCCTGTCAGCCGGGCCCAGATGCGGAGTGGCAGGCGATCAGCGGACAGGTGTTCCAGCTCCCCCAAAACGAAATCCTGAAATGAGAAAGGAGCCAAGACCTTGTTTCAAGGGCTAGAATGTCAATGAGAGAGAAACGACGCCGAGGGGAGGTGCTCAGAAGCGGACTTCTGAGGAGGGTGACTGGCCTGGCTCCCTGGTGTTGCCTGGCTGAGCCAGGACAGGGCCTCGATTTGGAGGAGGTGGAAGGAATTGAGAGCAAAGGCCATTTATTTCCTGGGGTCAGTAAGGTATTCAAGTATAATATTCGAAGACAATAAGTAAATGAAACTTCCCTTGCGACCTCCTTCGATAGCCCAAGTGCATAAAATCAGGTTGGGTGGTTCAGACGCCTCGGGCCACCCAAGCCCATCTGAGCTGTCTGCCTGATGCATTTGCCGCCGCCTCGCTCATTTCCAGGGAAATCAGCCACCCCTCTGGTGGCGCCTGCCCCTCCTTCGCAGCACAGCCTAGACGCTCCTCCTCTGGGGCATTGCTTTTGTGATGCTTTCTCTCTGGAATTAACAGGTTAACAAAACCAACCATATGGAGTCATCTTCAATGGTTAATGTCTAGCTTTTCAAGCAAGCTCCAAAATGAATTTGTGTAATGAGCTCATTGTTCAGTTACCTCCTGGTTACTGAGAAGGACTAGCTAATCAAGCCCCCACCCCCACCTGCCCTGTTCAGCCACAGGAGTCAAGGTGATGCTTTGTGATAGGCCAGCTGAGTTGTGGATTAGCACGCACTCTCTTTTTTCTAATTTAAAAATCTGCTATATTGTAAAACAGTTTTAGATTTACGGAAAAATTGAGAAGCTAGTAGAGAGAGTTCTCATATACCCTGTACCCAGTTCCCCCTATTACTAACTTTACAAATTAGTATGGTACATTTGTTGTAATTAATGAACCAATATTGATAAACTATCATTAACTCAGATCCATACTTTGTTCAGATTTTCTTAGTTTTTCCCAAAAGTCCTTTGTTCCAGGATCTCATCTGAAACGTCACACTATACGTATTTGTCACGTCTCCTTGGGTTTCTCAGACTTCCCTTGCTCTTGATGACCTTGACAGTTTTGAGGAGTATTAGCATATTCTATTTTTAATAAGTTATTTGTGCTTTCAAAAGGGGAATCTGTGTGTATGTGTGAATATAACATTCTTTACACTTCAATAAATAAGAACACTTAGAAAGAAAGGGAGGAGGGGAAGTATTAGGAGGGAAGGAAGGGAAGGAATTAAGACCACTGAAAGGTCAGAAATCTTTACACAGCACCAGGGAGAAGATACCGACACTCCAACCTTTCCCAGAGTTGACCTTTCTGAAGAAATGCTGAGCAGGAAGGAGGTGATACCTGTTACAAGATTCAAATCCACACTTCCACCTTTAACTGAGAATTAAATCTGCAGATATTTCCTCTGGGATTTCCAAACAGAGAGCAAGCCCATCATTAATCTAGCCAGCCATTAGATGCCACTATGGCCTGGTTCCATTTATCTGAGCCAATGTTTGGGTGGAGTGGGCACTGTGGAGATTTCAGGTTGGGGTGACATGAGGATGACACGAGGGGATGGCACCAAGAGGATGAGGGCTGTGGCTCATCTGGGGACCTGAATGTACTGAGCCTCCCAGGGCCAGGACAAAAGTCAGTGTGTAAAGCCATCTCTTTGCAGAGACTTCTCAAGCCCTCTTCCTATCTGCCACTTCTTTCCTTCCTCTTGCCTTTTCCATCTTCCTCCATAAAGCTCACAGAGGGAAGAAAGAGGTAGTCAGGTTGGGAAACATGTAGTCACTTTTGCTGACTATGAAAGACCTTTCATTTTCTTCCTCTGTCTCAGAATCTTAGCTAGGGAAGAAATAGTGTCTCTTAAATGACCTATAGTTTCCAAGGCACCAAAACCCACAGCAGCTTGGTACCCACCACATCCTACCAAGAGCCCAGATGCTGCATATAAGTAATGTTGTTAAATTACACTTTACAATTCATCCTTGCAAGCACCCCAAGTTTTCCAGCTTATACACATGTTTTATGAGCCTGACTTTCACTCAGAAAGTCTACAGAAAGTAAAATAAATGAATTCAACCCTCTATTCAGCCTAGATCATCTGACATCTATTCTTAAATGGGACAAGTGACAATTTGAAAGCTATGTTCACAAGTAAGAATTTTTAAGCCTGATGTGCAGTGTATAATTAGTTCATCAATCAATCCATCAGTCAATCAATTTTACCCAGTTCTACTGGGTGCCAGGCCAAGTGGAAAGACTAGTTCCCACCCTCCACGACCTTCAGGTAGCTGGGAAAGTAGGATTGCATCTTCCCTACTTTTAACTGTTGATTAGAGAAGCTCTCTGACCCAGTCAGGGTCAACTCTGAGAATAGGCTTAGTTATTTAGATTCTTTTTCTTGGGAATTCACAGTTGGAACACAGACTGTCTAAGCCGGTCTCTATGACTCCTTATAAGGACAAGCAAGGTCATTGCTGGATTGGGCCTTGAGAACACAGAAGAGTATGAGATGGTAAGATGAGAAAGAGAAAGAGAGAGAATACAGATGTGCAGTGAGAGGCTGAAATGAATACAAGACAAGTCCAGGTGGTCTCAGAGAACAGGTGGCTGTGTTTCCTGATTCCAGTACCTCCTGCGGCCCAGGGGCTCATGACACCAGGGAAATAACACTATAACTGTCCAACTAACCCTCGCTTCTTGTTTAAGCAAGCCAGGGGAGGGTTGTTGTTTTTTTTTTTTTTGGTCTCAAATTCTCCTTACTAAGATCACACCTACCAAATGGGCCTTAAGTACAGAAAATGTCCTCTAAGTCAGAAGAAGGAGCAACAATTGTGGGGAAAAACAGTTGTGGGAATAGCCATAGAGTTTTGGAGTGTTGGAAAGACTCAATAAGAAAAAAATGGGTTACTTCACTTAAATGTGATATCATTTCTGCCTTCAAAATATACTGTAGGAAAAATGGTAAAAATCCTGTAAAATCAAAGAAATAATGTGAGCATCTCAACTTCTTCTCTGAGATCTAGAAAAGTCTCCTACTTCCCCTAACCCAGATGAAGGCAGGCACATCACCATTCAGGAGAAGTTCCTGTAAGATGCAGTCCTCTGGACCTAATTCATATCCTCTTTGCCCCTCAATAAAAGTCTAGAGATGCACAGTAAAAGACTTTATCTTCAAATGCAACATCGCTTTGCCTTTCCTCTGGAACACATTTTAGGAACAAAAATGTTAATTTTCAATAAAATGTTATGCAAATGATATTAATATAAAAGTAAAAACTGGGCTTCCCAGGTGGCACTTGTGGTAAATAATCTGCCTGCCAATGCAGGAGACATAAGAGATGTGAGTTCAATCCCTGGGTTGGGAAGATCCCTTGGAGGAGGAAATGGCAACCCACTCCAGTATTCTTGATGAGAGAATCCCATGGACAGAGGATCCTGGGGGGTTACAGTCCTTGGGGCCACAAAGAGTCAGACATGACTGAGCATCTGAAAAAGCAAGCAATTTAAAAATATATAGCTCTCATGAAAGAGATTTTTGGTTTTGTCGTGTGGGTGAGATGGTTTGTTGAGGGTGCTTTGAAATCTGGCAACCTCCAGTAGGGCAAGGTCACTGGACTGAAACATTCTGTAGATTTTAGAAGCCCCTGTCAACAACTCTCAGAGGAACAAACATGTTCTCCCAGATTGTTTTCAGTCTTCCATCCTAGGGTCTTGACCTGGACCATGGGAGGAGCAATGATCAAGTAACAGCCCCGGGGATGATACCATATAAGTTGCATTTATTGGTCTTCAAAAAGCCAAGTGATGCTGGCATCTTCTGAATGCTCTCTGTCATCTGGATGCCAGCTAGGCAAAGTGGGAATTACTATCCCCACTTTCATAAGAAAATCAGAAAGGGTATATAATTTACATGACCCAAAGTCTGCAAGTGGCCAAGCCAGAATGCTGCACTAGTCTCAAGGGCTTCAGGGGCCCCTGAATGCCATGATGTCATGCTGTGTCCCTGAATGTTCAAGGTCTGGCAAAGGACAGAATTCATGCATCCAAGACCATCTGGAGATTCTAGAGATTCCAGCATAGCAGCTCCTCAATTTACAAATGCCTTATCAGTGAGCTTCCGCAAGAAGTTTCTGTGTAACAAGGTTTATTTCTATTTATACTGACAGCAAATAGAAAGACTTATTTTAGCTCAATAAATGGAGAGTAAAACTTGAGTAAGATTCAGATAGGTGCTAAGGTCAGAAATACAGCTTTATTCATTCTATTGGCAAAACTCATTATAAGGTGTGATTGTTAGGATTGCCAGGCTGCTGGAGAAAATACAAGGGAAATATATCTTTGGTCCCTGAAACCATCTTGTACTCAAATACCAATACATGGCCGTGGATGCCTGGTGCCCTGAAAAAAAGACAGTGTTTAGTGTTGAGAAAATGCAGCCTGCACCTTCATGCTCTGTAGAGCTGCAGCATCCAGTTCCTTTAATGACACGGTGTAGAGAGAACAGCCAGCAGCTTTCAGCTGCAGCAGCCTGCTCTACTGGAGCCTCTAGGATAACACAGGGCTAAGCCTGGGGCCCACATGCAGCAGGGGCTCCTTCAGAATACCAGTCCAAGTGCTGTCATTGAGCTCTCCATTCAGCTAGCCTCCAGGCATGCTGCGTATAGTTCCGAAGGTTATACCAACATTGCCTTTATAGGGAGGCTGACACAGCCATCCCATGGGGGCTTACAAGGGGCATCTTTCACGTGTGACTCCTAAAGCACGCTACTTGTCTGAGTCAACAAAATGATGTTTTCCACTATTGTGTCTCCTTGCCTTCCCAGAATGCCTGGAGCTGGGACACCTTGGGTTGCTGAGTGCACGAAACATCATCTTGTGGGTGTCCCATGAGCATATGTGTTCCCATGTGTTTGCCTGCAGCTGCAGAAGCCCAGACGCTCCCTGGGGCTCAAGTCTGCCCTCATACATCTCTCCTACCCACCTGCAGGCACTCGGATGGAAGCAGGGCGTATGCAGACACACAGGGGCCTTCAGCAAGTCAACAATTAGGACCCTTTTACACTGATATATTTAAATATTTGTTTAGTATTTATTTAGTGAAAGGGGGAAGAAAAGTAATATTTAGTAATTAAATACCATACTTTTATTTTTAAAATTTTATCTCAGTGATATATCAACATAAAATTCTAAAAAAAAATTCAAATATCATTGAATTACATTGAAAGAATGTGTGAGCCTCAAATATACCCACTTCCATCTCCACTCCCCCAAATGTAAGCACTTGAAACAATCAGATGTACATATTTCTAGTCATTCTTAATCCATTTCCATATATATAAAGCATATATATAGTATATATATATTGGATTTTCACATAAGTGAAGATATGTTTTGCAAATTATCCTTGCCCCATTTTCCATTTAATTCATTTCAAAGATCTTTCAAAACTAAAGTACATTATTCCTTTAAACTGCTGTTTAGTATTCCACAGTATTGGCATGTCATAATTTACTATAAAATATTTAAGATTCTTTTTTTTCATTACGACATGTGAAACTGGTGTACAAATTTGTACACTTTTAACATTTTAGAAATGTTTCTGTAAACTAGATTTCTAGAATTAAAATTACTTGTTTGAAGGGTATGTACATTTTAAATCCAGACACTCTCACCAAATCCCTCTTTTAAAACGTATAGTTGATGATAGATGGCATGGTATTTTTTTACATCTTGGCCTGATCTGTATACATCAGTCATTGAAAATATTAAAATTCCAAGGTATAAAAAGAGATAATCTTGTTTTCATTTAGATTTCAGTGTTTATTAGAAAGTTTGAATGTTTTAAAATGTATTTATTGACAACTTGTATCTCTTGTTCTCTGAATAGTCCAATTATTTCCTTTGTCTAATTTTCTATTAAGTTAATTTTATTTTTCTTATTGATTTTAAGAAGTGTACTACAGATTTTAGTTAGTTTTATAAGTCAAAAGACTTTTGTTTGTTCTAATGTAGCTAAACATGTCAATCTATCTGTTTAGAGACTCTGGACTTCATATCTTACTGAGGAATACTTTCTATGTTTTCTTTTAATTATATTTATGAACTCTTTAATCCATGTTGAAATTTTGTATATTGTAAACTAGAGGTCTAATTTTCCAAATGAATAGCCAACTATCTTCATCATTGGTTAATTGAACCATTCTTTCCCTTCCATATCAAAGTGATTCCTTTGTAATAATTCAACTCTCAATATTATGGTTCAATTTATTCCCTCTATAGTTTATCCCATCACTCTCTTACTTTCCTAAGATAACACAGTTGTCAAGGCTATACCCTTGGGTTAAGTGTGGAAACTTGGTGGGGAAATTAACCCTCTCATATCAATTTTCTTTTTTCAAAACGGTCTTCATGATTCCTCTGCTGTGTCTCTCCCATGTGATTTTAGAATCTGCTTGTCACATTTCTTTTAAAATCCCTTACTGATACTTGATTGGGAGATGTGTCGGTCATCATTGTACCCTAATCATACCTCTCAGCAACCCCCTTTATTCCAGACGCTGCGGGATAATTTCGTAAAATGAACTCTCTACAGGCAAGTATTGGTCTTGGACTTGCTTCCTGGGGAAAACTTCCCCAGCTTAAGACAAGAGAGCATTAAAGTTTGGGCAGATTATTTGGGGAAATTTCACATTACTGAGTCTTACTACCTGTGAAGACTCTTCAGTTGTATAATTTCTGTTATATCTTTATAAACTTTTATAGTTTTATTCATACAAGTTCTGCACATTTCCCTGCACACTAGCTTTATCTCTAGAGCTTATATGTGTTTTGTTATTACCAAACAGCATATTTTCACAGTGTACTTTCTACTTGTTTTTGTCTAGAAATTCTATCTTTGTATATTTATCTTGTATCCAACTACCTTCAAATAGGAATTTACTTTAGGTGTGTGAGGTATGCAAATATACTAGGTATAAATAGTGATACTTTTGTGTCTTCTATTGTAATATTGTATTTACTTGATTTTATTTCTGTATTTATGGTTGAAACTTCAGTGGGTGTCCCATCTAATTTCTTAACAAAATCAAATAAAATATTTCTAATTTTACATCATTAATTTGAATTTCCTAACCTTTATATTGAGATAAGAAGTTTTCTTCCTTTCTTATCTTACTTTGGCTTTTAAAATCATGAATGAAAGGTTAATTTTATTTAATACCTACTCATACTACAGTTCTATTTTAATCTGTCAATTTCACCAATTACAGCAATAGATTTTCAAAGATTTAACTACTCCTTAATTCCTAATTTCTTTAATTCAACTCAGTAACAAGCAACATGATTGTATCTTAATTACAGTTTTTGTATTTGTGCTCATACATGAAAACTTCCATTTGCTTTTATATGCTGCTCTTGTCTTCTTTTTACTGTCAGGGATGGCTCAGTGGGTAAAGAATCTGTCTGCAATGCAGGAGACACAGGAGATGTGGGTTTGATCCCTGGGGTGGGAAGATCCCCTGGAGGAGGAAACAGCAACTCACTCCCAGCCTGGAAAATTCCATGGACTGAGGAGCCTGGCAGGCTACAGTCCAAAAGGTCACAAAGAGTTGGACATGACTGACCCACTAAGCCAAATAGAATGAGTTGGGAAGTTTTCTGTGGAATATAAGAATTTTCTGTTTTATTGAATGTTTAGAACAACTTATCTACCAATGACCTAGATCTGCTGCTGCTGCTGCTAAGTCGCTTCAGTCGTGTCCGACTCTGTGCAACCCCACAGACGGCAGCCCACCAGGCTCCACCATCCCTGGGATTCTCCAGGCAAGAACACTGGAATGGGTTGCCATTTCCTTCTCCAATGCATGAAAGTGAAAGTGAAAGTGAAGTCACTCAGTCGTGTCCGACTCTTTGCGACCCCATGGATTGCAGCCTACCAGGCTCCTCCGTCCATGGGATTTTCCAGGCAAGAGTACTGGAGTGGGTTGTCATGGCCTTCTCCAACCTAGATCTAGTAGCATTTATAGAAAATATGTTTTACTATTCTAAAATTTTTATTCTAGTGTTTTAAAGTTGTTAACAAATCAACATTGGTAATTTTATTTACAAGAAACATTTCTTGTAAATAAAAGAAATGGCCACATTTTGACTACATTTTATAATGTAATAATATTTGTTTAGTTTTTTTAATCCCCTCAATATCTGAAATTATATTCTTTTCTTCATTGCTAATACTAGCTATCTTTGTATGTATTATTTTTTTAACCATACTCACCAGACATTTTTGTCTTTTTGAAGAACCAAATATTAAAGTTAATTGTGTTTTTCCTATTTCATTAATTTTGGATTTGTCATTATCAAGTCTGTCCTAATTTCTTTGGGTTTATATTATTATCATTTCTTGCATGTTTAGTTCATTTAACTTCAACCATATCATTTCCTTGTATATACACTTAAGGTTCTTGTGGTTGTTATTAGTTTTTTTTAAAAAAAATATAAGCATGATTCATTATTATCATGAATTTATCATTTTATTTTAATCTCCTCTGTAACTCAAGGGTTATTTTAGTAGTCTGGATTTTTAATGTGATCTGTCTTTATGATTCATATGATTTCTGACTTGAGTAATTTATAGAAATTTCCTTTGTGACTTAATGCATGGTCAATTTTATAAATATTTTATGTATGTTTGAAAATAGCGTGAGTTTTCTATTTGCTTAGCAAGAGTATATGCATATATATATACATACATATAAATATATATATATTCTATAATTTACTCATTTTTCTTTTAACCTCTGTGTTCTTAATTATTTTGAGTTCTGAGAGAGATCAGGCAAATTTCTTCCAGTATAAGTGAAGATTTAGAACATTTTTACTATTTTCTGTTACTTTTTGTTTTTTAAAGCTATGGTGTTGGGTATACAAAGGCATCTTTTATATAAGTGAACTAAAGTCTCTTGTCTGACAAGCTACTTTTACCTGGGGGACAGAGACTAGTTTTATGCAGTCTTAATGGAAGCATCATGCCAAGAGAAAAGTTTGGTAAATTAGGTAAGAGAATATCAAGGTCTTTCAGTGCCATGCTATAGATCTTGGGTTTGTTCTCTATGTAATGGAGTCATCAAAGGTCTTCATCATGGTTGTGATATGCTCAATTTTTATTTTAGAAAGAGCACTCTTGCTGAATTATGAGAATGATGATGTGAGAGACTAGATAGACTGATAGCCAGAGAGGGGCCAATAGGTGCTAAAGAGATTTAATAGAGAAGATTAATGAGTAGAAAAGAAGGCACATATTTAAAAACATACTCTTTGCTAACAATTAGCATCCACACAGCCACTTCAAGGAGTAGCAAATCCTGCAGGCCAACAGGCCATGGAGACTGTGGGCAGAAATGCTGAGAGACCTCAAATGTTCAGTGCTGAGGATGAAAAGCTTTCACTGTAAGGCAGGGAATTACAAAAGCCTCAGACTGGTGGGGTAGTTCAGGCTGAAAACATGATAAACTCCAAAATAGCATAACAGGTTCGTGAGTGATGAACCCACACTTGGTGATTAGGAAAGACAAAATATATCAGAGGCACTGCCCCAAAACAGACCATGAGAAAGACAAGCAGTGTTGACGTCACATCTTGGATGGACGGGTCAAGTGGGAAGCTATCAGGGGCTCTCAGCCTTCTTTTGACCTGTGAGAAGTGCAAGTGGCACAAAAACATCAGTCTCTCCATGTCGTCAGTAGCTCCACCCCTCACCTCAGCAGTGGGGGCAAGTGGACTTGGATCCAAAACACCAAATGACCCCAAGCGTTTTAACGTTTGTCCAAGTAGCAATCTTCTTAGAGGCTTGCTGGCCCCTTTAATTCAAGGACAAGTCAGCTCTCCTATCACTCAAAATAAAATGAAAAATTGCCCAGGGCCTCCCTGAATGTGCAGTACAAGGCACCTAGCAGGTGCGTCTCTGAAATGGCCTCCTCAGAATCACAATTATCTCACAATCCCTCCCAAAGAGGCAGATCAAATGAAGCTATATTTCTCTGACAGAAACTAACAAAATGTGGAAAGTACTAGGGAGGGAGAATGAAGAAAAACAACGGAACAAACTTGAGAGTTTCAATGTTGACCTTGAGTATTCCGTCTGTTTTCAGAACTTGGGGGTCAAGCAACGTCTGTTTCTAATTAATTTTGTTCTTTATCATTTTCCTTAAAGGAAAACATGTCTTTGGAGTCAAGAGCTTCTCTGCATTAAAAAAAAAAAAAAAAGAAAACTAAGAAAACTGCCATCATTTAGAATTTGCTTTTGCCACTGAGAAATGTGGAAATTGTAACAAAGAAGTTTCAAGAAAACTACAAATGCCTATTATTGTTTAATAGAATGCTTTTCTGTATCAGAAATGTCATGTAACTAGTAATGTTTAAAGACAATCACCAAACCATATTTAACAAACTAATGAAACATGACTCTTTTTTTTTTGACCAGAAAACATTTTTTAAACTCTTGAATTCTTTCTTAATGCCAATATTTTAAAACAGGAGATTTCACGGAAAGATCCAAACTCCTTTTTTTCTTTTGAAAGATATAGAGATCTGACAATTCTTCACAAAACTCAGCTGGCGCCGAGTGGCAGCTGTCTCTTCGATGGAGGCATCCTGTTTCACCAGGGCCTCTGCCTCCTGGGGCCTTGGAGGCAGTTGCCACTTAGCATTAAGTCTGCAGGACTGTTCTCCTTTGAGTAGAATTTAAAAAGAAAGTGATACCCAAGTTGCTTCCAAAGTAAAAAAATCAAAGCTATGCCATGAAGTCTGAGGGTTTCAAAATAATTGGTATGGTTTACACCCAGCCAGTTTTATTCATTTACATTACTCACCTGGCCTCCGTCAGCCTAGTGTTCACAGTCAGTTCCAGGCCATTCCCAAGTAAAATGCAACATGCTCCCTCCTCCTTGGGGGAGGCTCAGGATGGCTCTAGTGGGACGCATTCATCCTGGGAATGTTTGGGCATGTCATTTTCCCTTGGGTTCCCAGAAGCCCAAAATGTCAACAATGGGGGGCAGATAGAGAATTGAGGTGGCATGACATCTCTCTTATTATACATGAGGAGAAATGCTGGATATGAGCTAATAACCAAAATATTAAAAATACAAAGCTGAGCTTAAAGAAAGGGAACCTGCAGGGGTCAGAAGTAAAGAGAGAACTGACCACAAGGGTGATAAGCACATGGGGGAATGGGCAGCATAGGGAACGTTCTCTGCATTAGTTCCCTGGCACTGCATAATAAACTGCCACAAGCGGGGTAGTTCAAAAACAATAGAAATGTATTGTGTCACAGTTGTGGAGGCCAGAAGTCTGGAATCAAGGTGTCAACAGGGTCTTGATCCCTCTGAAGGCACTGAGGAAGAACTCTTCCCTACCTCTCTCCTAGCTTTCAGAAGCCTCAAGTGTTCTTTGGCTGGAAGATGCATCACTCTGATACTGACCAGTGTTCTTGGCCTTCTTTAATCAATAGAAACTGATCAGAGCCCAGAAAAGAAATTCATGCAAGGCTTTACTAGGTCCCCTGCTGCAGCAGATGGTAGGAATAACAAACAATATGTTCCCTTACTTTCTCCCTGGAGTGAGCAGTGGGGAACAGGCGCTGGTTCCTTATATGGAGTAGGGGTATTTCCAGGGGTTGAGACGAAGGGCTAGCTTAGGTGGTTTGCCCACCTCTTTGAAGGTGTTGATTGAATGCAGAGGGGAAGCACAGTACCGTGTTTTTCTCCCCGCTCTTCAGGAGTGGCAGTTGGGTTTATCTTTCTTGGTCTTTTTGTTTCTTATTGTCCATAATTTGCCCCAACTGTGCATGCTTACGGTTAATTTTAGTCCCTTATACTTTCCCTATATTCTGTTTTTCCAGGAGATGTTCACCAGCACTGCAGAAAGATGCCACGTCCCAGCCTGTCTCAACTCCATCCTCTGCCTTCACATTATGGTCCTCCCTGTGTATCTTCACTTTGCCTTCCTTCTGTGCGTGTCTATCTCTGGGTCCAAATTTCCCTTTTTCACAAGGACGCCAGTCACATTGGATAGGGGCCCACCTTCATGATGTATTTTAACTTGATTTCCTCTGTAAAGACCCTATTTCCAAATAAGGTCCGACTTTTGAGGTGCTGGTGTTTGGGTTTCAGCATATCATTTTAAGTGGACACCATTTAACTGGTAACAGCACTCTTGGGGGCAATCCAGGGCTGGAGTTTTAAAGGCTACGTGGAGACTGAAGATGAAGACTCCTCTCCATTGTGGAGAGGAGTTGAAACACGACAGCTCCCTCAAGATAAGACTATGAAAAGCTGCATATTCAGTTAAACAGGAGGCTCTGTGAAAAAATTCAGAGCATGATGGGAAAAGGAGCAGAATCCCCTCAGTGGTCTGGGTTTAAACAGTTGCTTGAGAATTCAAAATCCCAGCCTACAACACTTTCAGTTTAGTTTAGTTGCTCAGTCATGTCTGACTCTTTGTGACCCCCATGGACTGCAGCATGCCAGGCTCCCCTGTCCATCACCAATTCCCAGAGCTTGCTCAAACACATGTCCATAAACTCAGGGATGCCATCCAACCACCTCATCCTCTGCCGTCCCCTTCTCCTCCTGTCTTCAGTCTTTCCCAGCATAGAGTCTTTTCCAATGAGTCAGTTCTCCGCATCAGGTGCCCAAAGTATTGGAGCGTCAGCTTCAGCATCAGTCCTTCCAATGAATATTCAGGGCTGATTTTCTTTAGGAATGACTGCTTTAATCTCATCTCCTTGCAGTCCAAGGGACTCTCAAGAGTCTTTTCCAACACCACAGTTCTAAAGCATCAATTCTTTGGTGTTCAGCTTTCTTTGTGGTCCAACTCTCACATCCATATAAGACTACTGGAAAAACCATACCTCTGACTAGGTGGACATTTGTTTGCAAAGTAATGTCTCTGCTCTTTAATATGCTGTCTAGGTTAGTCATAGCTTTTCTTCCGAGGAGCAAGCATCTTTTAATTTCATGGCTGCAGTCACCATCTGCAGTGATTTTGGAGCCCAAGAAAATAAAGTCTCTCACTGTTTCACCATCTATTTGCCATGAAGTGATGGGACCGGGTGCCATGATCTTCATTTCTTGAATGTTGAGTTTTAAGCCAGATTTTTCAGTCTCTTCTTTCACTTTCATCAAGAGACTCTTTAGTTCCTCTTCGCTTTCTGCCATTAGGGTGGTGTCATCTGCATATCTGAGGTTATTGCTATTTCTCCCAGCAATCTTGATTCCAACTTGTGTTTCATCCAGTCTGGCATTTTCCATAATGTACTCTGAAGATAGGTTAAATAAGCAGGGTGGCAATATACAGCCTTGATGTACTCCTTTCCCAATTTGGAACCAGTCCTTTTGTTCCATGACTGGTTCTAACTGTTGCTTTTTGACCTGTATACAGATTTCTCAGGAGGCAGGTAAGGTGGTCTGTATTCCCATCTCTTGAAGAATTTTCCAGTTTGTTGTGATCCACACACTCAAGGGCTTTGGATAGTCAATAAAGCAGATGTTTTTCTGGAACCCTCTTGCTTTTTCTATGAATTTGCAATTTCTAAAAGATCCAGAAAATTTTGAGCACTCGAAAATTTGTATAAACTTTGTCTTGTGCTGGTAATAACTCTGGGACATCAGAAGAAAAAAATGGCAGGAAACCTCTGCAGAAGATGACCCCATAATGTGGTCCACCTGGATTTCTCACAAGTGAAACCAGGCTCCATGGCAATGGACTCACAATCCAAAATTACCAACAGATAAGACAGCTACAGATTAGGAATGAAGGTCAACAGGAACAATTAAGAATGTGCTAGAGTCCCAAATTTGAGAAATGAAATCTGAATTTTAAAAGTATTATCTAAACCTTGTTTAAATGATTTTTACACAAGATTGTTTTTTTAAAGAATTAAACTCCTGAGGGTAGGGAAGCGAAACGAGACACTTCGAAAACAGAACACATGGATTTTTTATTTAAAAATGAACCAAATTAACAGAGCATCCAAAAATGGCCAACAGAGTCAGTGAGATTAGTGAAAGTTAAACATCTAAGGAGTGGATTAGATACAGTTTAAAGTAAAATATCAAAGGTATATACCTATGAGTTATAATAAAGTAAAAATTATATTTCTCTTCCTTTTAAAAAATTTTTATGATTTTTATTTTTAGCTGCTCTAGATCTTCTTTGCTGTGTGTGAGCTTTCTCTAGTTGTGTTGAACAGAGGCTACTCTCTGGTTGCAGTGTGTGGTCTTCCCAACGCGGTGACTTCTCTTGTTGCAGAGCACGGGCTCTGAGAACCAGCTCAGCAGTTGTGGCTCACAGGCTCAGATTCGCTGCAGCCCGGGGAATCCCTCCAGACCAGAGATGGAACCAGTGCCCCTGCGTTGGCAGGCAGACTCTTAACCATTGGACCACCAGGGAAGTGTGCAGTTATATTTCTTTATTTTTCATCATCTGTATCTTTAAAACGAAAACAGAGAAAGCAGTAAGCTTTATAGATAACTCAGTCATGGGCACCAAAGCAAGCTTGCCTCATAAATGCCACACACACCCATTGTAACATTATCAAATACTGAATATGATAATATGATACTGAATATGATACTGAAACATCCTGTGCTGAATATGGTAATATTTTGTAATATGTAGTCCATATTTACGTTTACCCATTTGTCCTAAAACTAGCCCTTGTTGCTTCCCCACCCACTCCTACCCCAGGGTCCAGTCAATGAACGTATATTTGCATTTGGTCACGTGTCTCTTTTGTCTCCTGTAACTTACATAACACTTCTCCTACTGTTGTTGTTTTTTTTTTCCTTACATTCATAGCACTGACACTTTTGAAGAATCCAAGCCAGTTATCCTGTGAAATATCGGCAGTTTGGGATTTTTTTTTTTAACATTTCCTCATAATAGGACTTTATTGGTAAAGCAACTACAAAGACACCAAGCCAATTGCAACCACATTGTTGAACTTTAGTTAGCAGCTTTTTGTCAGCTGTATCATCAGTAATCGGTAATTCTGAAATTATTTTGTGTATAGTGGCTCAGAGGAAAACTATAAATATACTAGTATTGCTGGAAACTTGAATTTTCACTGAGAAAGGAGAGGCAAATGTGGGCTAGGGGAAAGTGAGGGAAATGACTGTTTTATTGGAGTTGATTTGGAGGGATTAGTATGAGCTCATGAGTTTGTTAAAGAAAATAAAAAGAAGCACTGCATTTTCTAGCTCTGTCCACTGAAATGGCCTAGAAGCAATGACCCCCCACTAGCAAGGAGCACATCCAGACCCCGGACCTCGCTTTCCTAATGCCATTCTCCAGTACACGGAATGAGGGCTCCTGGGAGATTCGGCTGATTCCAGGTCTGGGGTAGGAAGGGGAAAGCTGAATTTGGAACAACTTGCGACAGAAAGCAAGAAAGTGCTAGAAGCCGAAGGGATTCCTGCTGGCCAAAGCCGACACAATCTGGGCACCAAAAAGAATAATGGTAATGGATTATAGCATGCTGATGGAAAAAACAATCTGTGGTGATAGATTATTTACATGTCAACACCAGTTAATAACTGCAGAAGTAATGACTGAATTAGATAATCACCATTTTGTGAACACAAATGTAATCATTGACTCAGTCATGGATTGTTCTAAAATCTTTGGTTGAAAAATCATTAGGAACTAGGATACTTACATGATTTCCAAGTATGGGCACACAGACTATTCACTAATTAAAAAAAAAGCAATGAAGAGATTCAGCAGTCACTGCCTTAACCTGGTGAACAGCCTTAGCATCGCTAATTAATGGAACAAATTGACATCCCCTTCCTCCTGATGTGATGCCAAAGGAAGTGCTCATCATCACCTGAGTAATTACTCTTGCAGGAGGGGCGGTGGGAAATTCTATCTGTACCCAAAAGCTGACGTATCCTGGCAAAACACAGAGCTAGGAAACTGCATCCACGGAATGAAAGTAGAGAAGTATTCCCACACTCCTCGAGGGCTGGAATTTGGTACAAGACATCCTGCTTCTCTCTCTCAAGACTCCCCTTAAATGGTATTACTTGTAGGCTGATGCTAGCTCCCCTTGCAATTTCCAGTATAAGGTAGCAGGGCTTCTGGCTGCAGCTATCATTTATACCTATGCTAGCAGGCACAGGTATATCCCACGGAGAAGGTAATGGCATCCCACTCCAGTACTCCTGGAAAATCCCAGGGATGCGGGAGCCTGGTGGGCTGCTGTCCACAGGGTCGCTACGAGTCGGACATGACTGAGCAACTTCACTTTCACTTTTCATTTTCATGCATTGGAGAAGGAAATGACAACCCACTCCAGTGTTCTTGCCTGGAGATTCCCAGGGACGGGGGAGCCTGGTGGGCTGCCATCTATGGGGGTCGCACAGAGTTGGACACGATTGAAGTGACTTAGCAGCAGCAGCAGCAGCAGCAGCAGTAGGCACTAGTCTGGCGTAAGAACCCAGTACCTTCACACCCAAAAAGCAGATCCTGAGCTCCTTTGAATTTGATGGAGGCCTTTGAAGTCAAGTGCAGATGGGTGGGTGTACTTTGTTTCTGATCGTGCCCCCACACCCAGGAAGAGCAAAACCAGCCTCACTTGAGGGCTCAGGGCTTAAGAACTCTGCCTGGAGCCTCTCCCCTGGATGACTTGCTCCAGCATCTCTCCTCGGATTCCATGTTTAGCCTGAATGGTCCGTGGACCTCAGTGAAGCCAGTGGCTGTCAGAACTGCCTCTGAGGTCAAGGTGTCTGAATGCCAGATCAGCCACGGGCTGTCAATGGCGGGGAGAGGGGTTCTCTGCCTTTCTGTTTGTCCTATTTTACCTTCCACGGGGATCTTTTTTGGCAGGTTGTAAAATACATACTATCTCCCCAGGAGAGTCTATGCTGTTCTGCAGTCCATCTAAACAAATATGTATTTACAACGGGTTCTTTTTTAAAACATGCATTATGTGCCTAATAGACGGAAATGACTCTTTGGGGGAAGCGCGGCATAGATTCTGGCAGTGTTTTGCTGTCTATAACATTCACCTCTTTTATATGGCTATTTATTTTTCTGCTGGTTTGGATGGTAAGAGGGGCTAGGAGGAGGAAAAATCATATACTCACATAGGAACTGCAATATATAAAACCAAGAAATTGGGCAGATAGTCCTAATGATCTTTTAGGAGGATGTGAATTTGAGCTCTGCACTGAGAAAAAGTCAAAAGGAAAAAACAACTTTTCATCCTGGCTGTGAGTTACCTTATATGTAAAGTTTGGGGGTAGAGGGACACGATTTTTGTATCAGAATGCTCTTGGCTACTAAGTGAAGGGAAACCTCACGCAAATGGCTTAAGAAATAGAAGAACCCTATTTTCTCAGTGCTCAGTAAAACTAGGGCCAAGACAACTCCAGGGCTAGTTAAGCCTATAGCTCAACTGTGCCAACCAGGATCCAAGCGATTTTAATTCCTTCACATAACTACTTTCACTGCATCAGCTGATAGCTCCACGTAAAGTCTGCCGTAATTCTAGGTGTCACATAAAGACCCAATCATGATCAGTAGAGAAAAGAGACCATCCATTAATTTTGCACACATTAAAACTACCACAACCTTTCCTCTTGGCAGGACTCCTTTTACGTATCTTTATAGGCCTATGACTAAAGCAATCACCAGGAAGCAAAATAGAACCGTAATGATTAGCCCTGACCAGAGGTTTTCAAGCCTTTGTTGATGCAGATGATATCTATCAACAGATAACCTATTAAAAACTGAAACCAAGAAAATTTTAAATATTTAATTCCTTTAGAAAAAAAATCATATCTTAACACAAACAGCAAATAGTTTCGAAAAATAACTAGTTTTCCAAAATGAAAAAAAAATAGTAAGAAGAGTAAATGACTTAAAATTTCTGTGCAATTTTTAACGCCTTAGCTCATTGAAAGACAGTTGGATTCTCATGTCTGCTTTTGCCTTGAGTCTGTCATGATATGTCATTTGGTTGAAGTATATGAAGAAATTTGACCTTCTACAGATAGGTAATTGCAAAAGAGAGGAGTATTTTAATAATCCTCTTCAGATAATTGTGGATATTCACCTTTGATATACATGAAAACTCAACAATCTTTTTAAAGATTAAGTGCAGTGTGGAATCTAAAGCCACATCAAAGAACTTTCAATATTCTATTACATTAAAATCCATTGGTCTATTCTTACTCTTCAAATGGATCTTTACCCAGGCATGACTTTATAACATCATGCATTGATCATTTGGAAAATAAAGGTTCACTGAATTATCTCCTAATGTTGACATGTTTTACCACAACAGGAGGGAAGCAAGCAGTGCACAACCTCTAAAAGAATGACACAGCCATTGAAAACATGACAAGAACTTGTTAAAACCAACTAGGTCCAAGATGGCAAAAGATTCGACTTCCAGTAGACCTTGAGCCTCATTATATACTCAGTGTAATACATTAGCACCTAAAGGACACACCCACAGGCGCCAGGACAGTTACCAGGCCCACCAGAAAAGACCAAAAAGTGGCCTGTGGAACCAGTTCCTGGAAATCTCCACCCAGTCTCCAAAATAGTTGGAATAATTCTCCCACTCATTAGCCTATGAAATTTGTTCAGTCACTAAGTCATGTCTGTCCTCCACTTTCCCCCCAGAGTTAGCTCAAATTCATGCCCATTGAGTCGGTGATGCTATCTAACCATCTCTTTCTCTGCTGCCCCTTTATTCTTTTGCCTTCAATCTTTCCCATTATCAGAGTCTTCCAATGAGTCAAATCTTCACATCATGGTGAGTGGCCAAAGTATGGAGCTTCAGCTTCAGCATCAGTACTGCCAAAAAATTTTCAAAGTGGATTTTCCTTTGGATTGACCGGTTTGATCTCCTTGAAATTATGAGATTACCCAGCCCATGAAAACTGAGCACTCCATATTTCAGGGCCTCTTGCCTTCTGAGATGGCCCACAATTTCTAGGTGGAGTGTGTTCCTCCCTTGGCCACTCTTACTTTCTTAGATGACGCCCCATGCCCTGGGGCCCCTCTTACCTTTGAAACAGATTGCATTCTGCCTATGGAATGTGTGTGTGCTGCGTGTGTGCTAAATTGCTTTAGTTGTGGCACTAAGTCGTGACCGACTCTTTTAACACTATGGACCCCATGAGGCTCCTCTGTCCTTGGGATTCTCTAGGCAAGAATACTGGAGTGGGTTGCCATGCACTCCTCCAGGGGATCTTCCCGAGCCAGGGATGGAACCTGAGTCTCTTAAATCTCCTGCATTGGCAGGTGAGTTCTTTAACACTAGCACCACCTGGCAATGTATATCTCTCTAAATAAATCCACTCATCTATCACTTTGTCTCTCTTGAATTCTTTCCATGACAAGACATCAAGAACCTCAGCTTCATAAAGCCTTGAGACCAGGTGTGTGATCGCAATTAGAGGACACTGGGTTCAAGTCCCAGTCTGGGTTTTGGCTGGGTTCAAGTCCCATCAGAGTGTGCAATTTCATTATTACACAAAATTGGAAATGTATATTCCTTAATATCTCCACTGATCTCATTAGATAATTCTTAAAATATTGAGAGGCTATCAAACTCACAGTGACAAATACGATTTCCTAAAACTTATAATTTTTGCTTGAAAGTTTACATTTGATCTTTGGCAACAAATATTGTTAGCTCTTTCCCATTGTTCATTTTTGAGAAAATATATGTTAAATACCCAGTCAGAAGAGCCGTAGTTGGTCAGATCTTCCATAAAGTGAAAATGATAGTCCATGACAAAAAAAAAAAAAATATAGAGCAGCCAATTTAGCTCACAAATCAAATTGTGTCCCAAGGGTATTTCCTATTTTTGTCCATGTTTATCGTACTTTGGTCAGCAACAGGAGTGCCTGATGTAAGCATTCCATTTCTTCAGTCAGAATAACTAAATGGCATGTACTTAAAAGGTGAGATTTAATTTAAAAGAAAACATAATTGTTACAGCCTCATCAAGGATATTTTCAAATAAAATTAATTCCTCCATTCCTTTCTTCCCTCCATCCTTTCTTCCCTCCTTCCTCCCTTCCTTCCACCTTCCTTTCTTCCTTCCCTCCTTTCCTTTACCATGAGTAGTTGGCAGTGAAGTCCACAATGTCTACTAGTACAATGTGTTGCCTTAATTCTTGCTAAGGCACCCACCATGTTACTCATCTTTTTTTCTTTTTTTTTTTTTTTTTGACCATCAGAATAAACATCAGCATGGAAAAAAAGCGAACAATATCTTAGTACTCTCATGAAAATAGTTTTGCCCTTAAGGACTCCCTCACAGGGTCTATGAGACCTCTGGGGTTTTATAGACCACATAGTGAGAACTGTGAATTTACCAACTGGGATTTTTCTCTGAAGCCAGGATAAATGTATTCTGTTAAAAACTTGTAACATGATTACATGAGGGGCTGGGTGTAGAAACAAACGAAGCCCCTGCCAGCAGGAAGGAAGTGGGAAATAACTGTTGGTTAGGAAACCAAATATGATTGCCATAGTCCTACTGGGTAGAACTCTATATGCCAAATAAACAGCAAAGAAAGTGTTACCCTTCTAAGACTTTCTCAAGACATCTCAGAACCAGCACTGGCAGCAAGCGTTTTACCACTTCAAGTACTTCTAGAAGGATTGGGAGGTGAATGGGGATAAAACTAATGAGATCAAAGTTCTAGATTTGACCAGTCAGTTAGCCAGAAACCCCTGGGCAATACCCTGGGAAGAGATAAGAATATTATGACATAATCTCAGCACAAATTGATCTTAAAATTTATGGAAGAAGATAAGAAGCATTTATTCATTCGCTCAGTAATGTTTGTTGAACATCACTGAACCAGCCCTGGAGACACTGATGTGAATAAGACAGTTACCATGGGATTCGTATCCTTGTTAAGAAAACTTTTTTTTGCCTGTGTGGTCTGATTATTTGGTCAATATCTAAGTGGATTTTTGATAAGGTAGTGAAGAAAAAGCAAGGGTTCGGCACTGGGGTATAACTGTGGCATCCAGTCCGTGAGAACTTCCCTGAGGAAATGGGAAGGAGCCAGGAGAAAAACTGCAGGAGAGGTTAGAGGAAGAGACTGGCAGCTGCCAAGGGTCAGAAACCCAGAGCCGGGAAGGAGCTCAAAGGCAGAGCTCCAGAGCAGTGGACGGGGTGGGAGAGTGGCTGGAAATGAAGCTGGAGGGCTGGGCTGGGACATCAGGAAGACATTAATTGGTCAGGGTAAAGGTTTTCAGCTTTGTCCTAAAGGAAATGAGAAGCCATTAACAGGCTTAACAGAAGAGTGACATGATCAGATATTCATTTTTAAAAGGTTTGCTGACTCCAGTGTGGAAAATGTCCAGACGGTAGGAAGAGTGGACCTCTGGAGAGGACCTCATGAGCAAACAGATCCAAACAGTAGCTTCCAAGGTTGCTACCCAGGTGCAGTTGTGGGTGGAGTCAGCCCCAGCCCTCACAGCTGGGCTCAAAAGACAAGGGATGCTGCAGAGCCCTAAGTACCAAACACAGACAGGCTCGGGAAGCAACACCCACTGGGAGGCAAGGGTGGAAATAACACCCTCAAGCTCTCTTCTTGGGGAAAGTAAATACAAATTAAACAGAGAATGGTCAGAAAGGGTGGCCCCACAGCCAGCAGTTAAAGGACATATGTGGTGAATACGAGACTTTGAGATGTTGAGCCAGCATAATAAATTTTAACCAACCATTGGCCATGAGTCTGTTTGTACTCTTAAGGAATGGGTGATCATATGCTAAAACAGGATCAGAAAGCCAAATGTTAACCTTGCCTCTTGAAAGCAGTGTCTCTCCCTGCAGAGCTGAGTTCCCTGGGAATAGTAAGAAAAGAGCTATCCTATTTTGGAATCATTGACTAAAGTCACTTCTACCAGGATTTTGTCCCATTGTCAGCAAATTCCACCCCAGTAATTGAAACAGTTGGAGATCTGCTAGGAGTGCACTCACTCACTTGTCTGCTCAACAGAGATTATGGGGAGGTGATTTTTTAGTGATGTAATACTGACACTAGAGAAAATGTGCTGTGATGATCCAGAATGGGGGCAAATGCCACAAATAAATCACAAAGGATACCTGGGCAGGTCAGAACTGCAGAAGTTGTCAGGCTGCTGGGCTTATGCACAAGGGCTTAAAACCATGTCACTATGATGAAACATCTGCAATTAACCCTGAACTGGGGGAGGCTCCCACCTACAAAATGCCTCTTGCCCCAGTTAAAGGTTTCACGTGACTCCACCTTTCTATTGGGGATGATCATTAAGGCAAATTACTGATACTGACCTCAGAAAACAGTAGCCATGCTGGCCTCCTCTACTTTAAGAAATGATGGTTCTCAACAATCACAGAACAATGTGATTGGGTGGGCCTACCTCTCTGTGCCTCCACCAGGGTGAAGGGAGCCCTACTATACTATGAGGAAAAGGAACCATAGATATTTTAAACCAAGTTTTAGGCCCAACCAATGACCCAACTCATGGAAAACCTTAAGAGTACCTCAGGCCACAGTAAGATGGAGAATAAAATCCACGCCTCATACCTGGAGGCCCTACAGAGGCCATTGTGCTTATTACAAATAAACCATGCAATTTGCTTGTGTTACATCTCCAGTGTGTCTCAGCTCAAAAACAAAACTCCTAATAGAATAAATGCACTGACTATAAATTTTAACACATCCTGCATTATTAGTAAAACTTTTTAAAATTCATAACTGATAAAGTCATAAACCCTTTTGATGAATAAGACCCCACATACCAAGTGGTGAAATACTATGAGACCTGGTAAAAGAATAAACCTGTTGAATAAATCTGCTCTACTAAACTGTATCTCAATGTTATATATAATGAACCCTCCTTAGACAAAAGCCTGATAAACAATAAACCTGCTGAAAGATTAGATTTGCTGCACTCCAGGGTCATATTTCTCACCTGTTTTTGGAGCTGCCAGACAACTCAACCTGTTTAACCGCTGAAGTCCCTTTTTACACCAAGTTTTGCTGTTCTGCTTCAATCATTTCTATGCCTGAAAAATGTAAGGAATTTGTTATAGAATATTATTAAATCACTACCAATGGCAATGTTAATAGGGACAGAATTTATCTGCCCTCCACTTTAGACACTACTTTCTTTCCCAGCCACCCCACCACATGCCTGCTTTTAATTTAAAAATTCTTCTCTATATGCTTGATAAAACTGTGCTTCCTGCATTCAGAAAAGGACGTTGGCCTGCTGGCCCTTCTATCTCTCATCGATAGCAAAAGATGATGGGGAAAGAGAAAGCAGAGAGAGAGAGAGGAAATGAGAATAAGGTTTGAGGTGAGACACTTGGGAAGAAGGGCCCCTGATGGAAATAACCAAGTAGACTCTGGAGCTCTCCCTTCACTCTTTTTTTTTTTTTTTAACAAAATATCAGGGGGGCAGGAAAGACCAGGATGGTAAATCTGACCAATAGTAGGGCATCATGCTGGTGGCCATAGCAGACATAACCCAGTAGCATAGAAAGGACTAGCCATGGTCCTTACTGAAGCTCTTTCCTACAAAATATCAAGACCAATAATGAGGGAAGGGAAATACAAAAAAAAAAAAAAAAAAGAGAGAGAGAAGAAAAGAAACACTCAAAGAGAAATAAAATTTGAGGATAGTTTTTAAATTGCATTTTGTTCTCATCTACTTTGCTAACTCTTATATACTATCTGGAAAAGTATTAATAAACATTGAAAAAAAACCAGACATTATACATACAAGAGTTGTATTTCACAGTAGTACCCTTGAGAATCTCAATGCTGATTTCAGCAATTTACCATTGTAGACATGATTTCTAGAATTCACCTTCAGCTAGTTCCTTCAAAGCTGGTTTTGCTAGCCTCTCTAGAAATAGCACTGTTGAACTGAAGTTTGTGTGCCTGACACGCTAAAGCCAAGAAAACTGAAAAGTTGGAGTTCAGAGCAGAGAAAGCAGTACTGCAGGGCCAAGCAAGAAGAACTGGGCGGCTCATGCTCCAAAGTCCTGAACTCCCTGACAGTTTGAGGGGAACAATTTTTATAGGCAAAATTTTCATAAAGGTTTACAGGGTATGTGACCTTCATCTGATTGTTGATGGCGAGGTAACAGGGTGGTGTTCCAGGAATCTCAGTCATTAGCCCTCTGGTTCCAACCAGTGTGGGATCCACATGCTAGTGCTTAATTTGAAGTTACTGCATTCAACAATATATACCAAAGGGTAGAATTGAAAAGTCACATGGTAACTCTGTCTATATTTTTGATGAACTGCCAAATTGTTTTGCGAAGTGCCACCATTTTACAATCCATCAGTAATATATCAGATCTCTATTTCCCTGTGCGTGTGCGCATGCTAAGTCGCTACAGTCGTGTCTGACCCTTTGTGACTCTATGGACTGTAGCCCGCCAGGCTCCCCTGTCCATAGGGATTCTCCAGGCAAGAATACTAGAGTAGGGTGTCATGCCCTCCTCCAGGGGATTTTCCCGACCCAAGGATAAAACCCGAGTTTCTTATGTCTCCTGCATAAGCAGGTGTGTTCTTTACCATGAGCACAAGCCCCTCTTATTTCCCTACAGTCTTACAAGTGCTCAAAGTTGTCCGACTCTAATTTTAGCCATTCTAACGGGTGAAAAGTGGCACCACATTTGGGGTTGATTTTCATTTTCCTAATGAGTAAAGATGCTGAGCAGTTTTTCATGAGCTATTTGCCATTTGTATATCTTTTTGGAGAAATGTCTGTTTTAATATTTTGTCCATTTTCATTGGGTTATTTATCTTTTTATTATGAAGTTTTAAGAGTACTCATATATTTTGTGTATAAAATCCTTACAAAATATGTGATTTGCAAATAATTTCTCCCATTCTGTGGGATGTCCTTTTAGTTTCTTGATAGTATCCTTTGAAGTTTTTAGTTTAGATGAAGTCTAATTTATCTATTTTTTTATTTTTGTTGCTTCTGCTTTTGGTACCATATCTAAGAATCCATTGCCTAACTAAGGTCATACAAGTTTTTCCTATTTTCTTCTGAGAGTTTTAAAATTTTAACTCCTACATTTATGACTACAATCAATTTTGAATTAAATTTTGTGTAAAGAATTTACTTGCCAATGCAGGAGACATGGGTTAAATTCCTGGGTTGGGACGATCTCCTTGGGAAAAGGAAATGGCAACCAACCCCAGTATTTTTACCTGGAAAATCTCATGAACAGAGGAGTCAGGAGGGCTACCACCCATGACATCACAAAGAATCAGATATTACTGAGATTGAGTGACTGAACACAAATACATATGGTGCATTGTGTTGGCACCTTTGTGAAGAATCAGTTGGCTATGAATCATAAATATAAAAGTTTCTTTTTCTATTGAAGTATAATTAATTTATAATATTATGTTAGTTTGTCATGTACACCACAATGATTCAATATTTTGCAGATTACATTCCATTATTGTTTTGTTCAGTCACTAAGTTGTATCTGACTCTTTGTAACCCTATTAACTGCAGCACGCCAGGCTTCCCTGTTCTTCACTATCTCCCAGAGTTTGCTTAAACTCATACTCCTTGAGTCAGTGATGCCATCCAACCGTCTCATTCTCTGTTGCCCCCTTCTCCTCCTGCCCTCAGTCTTTCCCAGCACCAGGGTCTTTTCCAAAGGGTTGACTTTTCTCATCAAGTGGCCAGACTATTGGAGCTTCAGCTTCAGCATCTGTCCTTCCAGTGACTATTGAGGATTGATTTCCTTTAGAATTGATCTCCTTGCTATCTAAGGGACACTCAAGAGTCTTCTGCAAGTACCAGTATTTGAAATTATCAATTCTTCATCACTCAGCCTGCTTTATGATCTAGCTCTCACCTCCATACATGACTACTGGAAAAAAACATAGCTATGACTATATGAATCTTTGTTGGCAAAGTGATGTCTCTGCTTTTTAATACACTGTCTAAGTTTTTCATACTTTTTTTTCAAAGAGCAAACATCTTTTAATTTTGTGGCTGCAGTCACCATCCACAGTGATTTTGGAGCCCAAGAAAATAAAATCTATCGCTGGAAACACTCCATTATAAGTCATTACAAGATAATGGCTGTAATTTCCTGTGTTATACAATATATCTTTGTTGCTTATGTATTTCTTATACAGTAGTTTGTATCTGTTGATTCAACACCCCTAATTTGTCCCTTTCCATTTGAGGAACCACAATTCATTTTCTGTGTTTATAAGTCTGCTTCTGCTTTGCACATACTTTTATGTGTATTATTTTTTTTAGATTCCACATATAAATGATATAATTGTATTTGGTGTATTTCACTATTTGTTTCACATATTTGTAATATTCTCTGGGTCCACTCATGTTGCTGCAAATGGTAGTATTTCATTTTGTTTTTTGTGGTTTTTTTGGCCGAGTTATATTTCATTGTATAATATTTATATATACCACTTCTGTTGACAGGCACTTAGGTTGCTTCCATATCTTAGCTGTTGTAAATATTGCTTCTGTGAACATATAGAGTTAGTCACTCAGTCGTGTCTGACTCTATGTGACCCATGGACTGTAGCCCACCAGGCTCCTCTGTCAATGGAATTTTCCAGGCAAGAATACTGGAGTGGGTTGCCATTTCCTTCTCTAGGGGATCTTTCTGATCCAGGGATCGAACCTGGGTCTCCTGCATTGCAGGCAGATTCTATACTGTCTGAGCCCCCAGGGAATATTGGGGTGTGTATATCTTTTCAAATTAGCATTTATATTTTTCTGGGTATATATCCAGGAGTGGAATTGCCAGATTATATGGTAAATCTATTTTTAGTTTTTTAAGGAACCTCCATAATGTTTTCCACAATAGCTGCACCAATTTATATTCCCACCAACAGTGTAGGAGATTTACCATCACAGGTGTGAGATGATATCTCTTTGTTGTTTTGATTTGCATTTCTCTAATAACTGCTGATGTTGAGCATGTTTTCGTGTTCCTGTTAGTCATCTGTATCTCTTCTCTGGAAAAATATCTATTCAGATATTCTGTCCATTTTTTTTTTATTTGGTTGCTTGGTTTTTTAATATTGAGTGATATGACCTATTTGTATATTTTGGATATTAACTCCTTGTTGATCACATCATTTGAAATATTTTCTCCTTTTGATTTAGTAGGTTGCATTTTCATTTTGTTGATGGTTTCATTTGCTGTGCAAAAGCTTTTAAGTTTCCTTAAATTCCATTGTTTGTTTTTTGCTTTCATTTCTTTTGCCTTGGGAGACTTCTCAAAAAAATATTTCTACAGTTTATGTCAAAGAGTGTTCTGCCTATGTTCTCTTCTAGGAGTTTAATGGTTTCTGTTCTTATATTTAGGTCTCTAAATCATTTTGGGCTTCTTTTTGCATGACTGTGAGGGAGTGTTCTAAACTTACCGTTCTTTGTATAACTGTCTAGGTTCCCCGGCACCACTGGTTGAAGAGACTGTCCATTATTCATTGTACATTCTTTCCTCCTGTGTTGTAGATTGACCATTGATTGGTGGGCTTCCTTTTGGACTTTCTATTCTGACCTGTGTGTCTGACATTGTGCCAATACCATGCTGCTTTGTTTACTGTCACTTTATAGTATAGTCTGAAGTCTGGGTGGATTATACCTCCAGCTTTCCCTTTTATCTCAAGAGTTCTTTGGCATTTTGGGGTCTTTTCAAGGTTTATATAAATTTTAGGATTATTTGATTTAGTTCTGTAAAAATGTCATGGTATTTTGATAGAGATTGCATTAAATCTACAGATTGCTGTGGCTTATATGGCCATTTTACCAATATTAATTCTTCAAATCCAAGTGCACAAGTTATCTTACAATTTCTACATATCACCTTCAATTTCTCTTATCAATGTTTTATAGTTTTCAGAGTACAGCTTTTTCACTTCCTTTGCTAAGTTTAATCCTAGGTCTTTTATTCTTTTTGATGCAATTTTAAATGGTATATCTTTACTTTCTCTTTATGGTATTTGTTAGTGGATAGAAATGCAACAGATATCTCTATATTAATCTTGCTGAATTTATTTGTTAATTCCATTATTTTTTGATTGGAGACTTAACCTTTTCTATATAAAGTATCATATCATCTGCAAACAGTTTTACCTTTTCCCTTTCAGTTTGGATACCTTTTATTTATTTTTCTTGTCTGATTGCTATGGCTAGGACTATCCTAACTGTGTTAAAAAGAAGTGGTGAAAGTGGGCATCCTGTCTTGCTCCCAAATTTAGCAGGAAGGCTTTCAGTTTCTCATCTTTCAGTATTATGTTGGCTGTAGAATTTGTAAATGGCCTTTATTATATTGATTTATGTTTCCACCACGTTCACTTTGATGAGAGCTTTTGTAAGGAATGGATGTTTCATTTTGCCAAATGCTTTTTCTGCATTTATTGAGATGATCATGTGATCTCTATCATTTGATTTCTGAATGTTGAACCATTATTGTTACTCTGGAATAAATCCAACTTGATCATCATAATAACTTTTTATTATTGGGTTCAGTTTGCTAATGTTTTGTTGAAAATATTTGCATTTATGTTCATCAAAGATAATGACCTGTAATTTTTTTTTCCATTTTTTTGTAGTATCTTTGTCTGGCTTTGCTATCATTGGCCTTGTAGAATGAATTTGGAAGTGTTCCATCCTCAAGTTTTTTCAGAATGGTTTGAGAAGGATCAGTTCAGTCACTCAGTTGTGTCTGACTCTGTGACCCCATGGACTGCAGCACCCCTGGCCTCCTTGTCCATCACCAGCTCCCGGTGTTTACTCAAACTCATATCCATTGAGTCAGTGATGCCATCCAACCATCTCATCCTCTCTTGTCTCCTTCTCCTCCCACCTTAAATCTTTCCCAACATCAGGGTTTTTTCAAATGAGTTAGCTCTTCGCATCAGGTGGCCAAAGTATTGGAGTTTCAGCTTCAACATCAGACCTTCCAATGAACACCCAGGACTGATCTCCTTTAGGATGGACTGGTTGGATCTCCTTGCAGTCCAAGGGACTCTCAAGAGTCTTCTCCAACACCACAGTTCAAAAGCATCAATTCTTCAGCACTCAGGTTTCTTGATAGTCCAACTCTCACAGTCATACATGACTCCTGGAAAAACCATAGCCTTGACTAGATGGAACTTTGTTGGCAAAGTAATGTCTCTGCTTTTTAATATGCTGTCTAGGTTGCTCATGACTTTTCTTCCAAGGGGTAAGAAGAGATAGGAAGGATAGGAGCTAGTTATTCTTGATATATTTGGTAGAATTATTCTCTGAAGACATCTGATCCTGGACTTTCATTTGCTGGCAGATTTTTATTACATATTCAATCACACTTCTAGTGATTTTCCTGCTCAAATTTTCTGTTTCTTCTTAATGGAGTCTTGGTTGACTATATATTTCTATAAATTTGTCCTTTTCATGTCATAAAACTGTTCATGGTATTCTCCTATGATCTTTTGGTATCTCTGTGGTTTTGGTTATTTCTCATCTCCAAATCTTATTTTATTTATTTGGGTCTTCTCTCTTATTTTTTTGGTCAGCCAAGGTCAAGGTTTATCAATTTTGTATCTTTTCAAAAATCAGCTCTTAATTTCAGTGGTCTTTTCAATTCTATTTCTATTTAAATCTCTATTTTGTTCATTTCCTCTCTGATATATATTAGTTCCTTCCCTCTGCTGACCTAAATTTGTTTGCTCTTTATCTACCTCTTTGAAATGATAGGTTAAGTTGTTAATTTGAGATTTATGCTTGTTTCTTGAGAAAACCTGAATTGCTATAGCCTCTCTCAGAACTGTTTTGTTGCATCCCATAGATTTTGGAAAGTTGTGTCTCTTTTTTCATTTGTCTTCAGGCATTTTCTGATTTCCTCTTTGGTTTTATCATTGACTCATTGCTTTCTCAATAGAATGTTGTTTGGTTTCCATGTGTTCATTTTTTCCGATTTTATTTTTGTAATTGCTTTCAAGTTTCACACTGTGGTGGTCAGAAGAAAACTGCTCGGTATAACTCCTAATCTTTTCAATATTTAAGGGCTGTTTTATAACCCAGTGTGTGTTCTATCCTGGAGAACATTCCATGTACTCTTGAAAATAATGTGTATTCTGTTGTTTTTGGATGGAAGATTCTGTAGCTATCAATTAAGTCTAACTGGTCTGTTATGTCATTTAACACCACTGTTGCCTTATTGATTTCCTGTCTGGATGATCTGTCCGTTGATGTCAATGGGGTATAAAGGTCTCCTCTCTTATTGTATTATTATCAATTTCTCCCTTTATGTCTGTTAATATTTACTTTATATATTTAGGTACTTTTTTATTGGGTGTATATATATTAATTCAGTTCAGTTCAGTTCAGTAGCTCTGTCATGTCCAACCCTTTGCGACCCCATGGACTGCAGCACACCAGGCCTCCCTGTACATCATCAACTCCGAGAGTTTACCCAAACTCATGTCCCTTGAGTCAGTGATGTCATCCAACCATCTCTTCCTCTGTCATATACTTATTAGTCTATCTATTATCCTCTTCTTCTATTGATTCCTGTGTCATTATATAATGCTCTTCTTTGTCTGTTGTTACAGCTTTTGTTTTAAAGTCCATTTTGTTTGATACAAGTGTTGCTATCTTGACTGTTTTATCATTTCCATTTGCATGAAATCTTTTCCCATCCTTTCACTTTTAGTCTGTGTGTGTCTTTAGTCCTGAGGTCATATTTTGTACACAATGTATCAAAGAGTATTTGTTCATTTACCCAATCAGCCACCCTATGTCTTTTGATTAGAGCATTGAGTTCATTGGTACTTACAGTAATTATTGATAGGGATGTCCTTATTGCCATTTTATGACTTGGTTTCTAGTTGTTCTTGTCATTCTTCTCTGTATATTTTTTTTTTTTTTGTCCCATTGAGGTCTGATGATATTTCTTTTGTAGTATGCTTGGTTTCCTTTCTTTTAGGTTTTTGTGTATCTGTTATAAGTTTTTGATTTGTGGTTACCATGGGGTTCATACATGATGACTGATAGTTATATCTACTTGATTTAAACTAATAGTCATTTAAGTTCAAATACATTCTAAAAGCTCTACTTTTTTGACACTCCCCCCCCCCAAAGTTTTGTGTTTTTTGCCATACTTTAAACTTTCATGCTTATCCTTTTTCTGCTTATTGAAGTTATAGTTCTTCTTACAGATTTCGTTTTCTTTAAATTTGCCTACTGATTTATTTATGACCTTCAATCCTTACTCTGCACTTGTGTTTCCTATTGGGATTTTCCTTTTCCATATAGTCTTACTTCTTTTCTATTTAGAGAAGACCTTTTAGCATTTACTTTAGGATAAGTTCATTATTGCTGAATTATTTCAGCTTTTGCTTGTCTGGGAAGTGCTTTATCACTTCTACTGTAAATGATAATCTTGCTATGTGGAGTATCCTAGGTTGCAGGTTTTTCCTTTAAATATATTATGTCACTCCCTTCTGGCTTATAAAGTTTTTGCATAGCAATCAGTTGATAGCCTTATAGAGATTACCTTATATATGGTTCTTTGATTTCCTCTTGCTACCTTTAGAATTCTCTATCTTTAACTTTGGCCATTTTAATTATGCTATGTCTTGGTGTGTGTGTATATTTGAAGGGGTTATCTTGTGACCCTGCACTTGGTATCTGTTTCCATCTTTAGGTTTGGGGACTTTTCAAACATAATTTTTTCAACTACATTTTTGTATCCTTCTCTCTCTCTTTTTCTGGCACCTTTATAATGTGAATCCTTGCACACTTGATGGTAACCTAGAGGTCCCATATGTTGCACACTCTTTCTATTTTTACATTTGTCTTTCTGTCTGCTGTTCTGATTGGGTGATTTCCTTTGTTCTGTCTTCTAGATCACTTATGGGTCATTTAGTCTGCTATTCATTGCTCATAGAGTGTTTTTTAATCTTGTTGTTGTTCAGTCACTTAGTCATTTCAGACTCTGCAACACAATGGACTACAGCACACCAGGCTTTCCTGTCCTTCACCATCTCCTGGAGCTTGCTCAAACTCATGTCCATTGAGTTGGTGATGCCATCCAACCATCTCATCCTCTGTCATTCCCTTCTCCTCCTACCTTCCATCTTTCCCAACATCAAGGTCTTTTGTAATGAGTTGGCTCTTCACATTAGGTGGCCAAATTATTGGAGCTTCAGCTTCAGTATCAGTCTCTCCAATGAATATTCAGGGTTGATTTTCTTTAGGATTGACCGGTTTGATCTCCTTGCAGTCCAAGGGACTCTCAAGAGTCTTCTCCAACACCACAGATTAAAAGCACTCAGCGTTTTTCATGGTACAACTCTCACCTCCATACATGACTACCAGGAAAACCATAGCTTTGACTACTTGGACCTTTGTTGACAAAGTGATGTCTCTGCTTTTATTTTTTTTTTAATGGTGTTATTTCTAGATGGTTTGATAGGTCTTCATAGAACTGCTCAGCTTCAGTTTTTTTGGCATTAGTAGTTGGAGCATAGACTTGGATTACTATGATACTGAATGGTTTGCCTTGAAAACGAACAGAGATTATCCTGTCATTTTAGAGATCACACCCAAGTACTGCATTTTGGACTCTTCTGTTGACTCTGAGGCTACTCCATCTCTTCTAAGGGATTTTTGCCCACAGTAGTAGATGTAATGATCATCTGAATTAAATTAGCCCATTCCAGTCCATTTTAGTTCACTGATTGCTAAAATATCAGTGTTCAATCTTGCCATCTCCTGTTTGACCACCTCTAATTTACCTTGATTCATGGACCTAACATTCCAGGTTCCCATGCAATAATTGTTCTTTACAGCATTGAACTTTGCTTTCACCACCAGATGCATTCACAACAGAATGTTGTTTTCACTTTGGCTCAGCCTCTTCATTCCTTTTGGAGTCATTGCTCCACGATTCTCCAGTAGCATATTGGGCACCTATTGGCCTGGGGAGTTCATCTTTCAGTGTCATATCTTTTTGTCTTTTCATACTGTTCATGGGGTTCTCAAGGCAAGAATACTGAAGTGGTTTGCCATTCCCTTCTCCAGTGGACCACATTCTGTCAGAACTCTCCACCATGACTCCTCTGTCTTGGGTAGCCCAACATGGCATGGCTCATAGTTTCATTGAATTAGACAAGGCTGTGATCCATGTGTGGAGAAGGCAATGGCACCCCACTCCAGCGCTCTTGCCTGGAAAATCCCACGGACGGAGGAGCCTAGTAGGCTGCAGACCATGGGGTCGCTACGAGTCCAACACGACTGAGCGACTTGACTTTCACTTTTCACTTTCATGCACTGGGGAAGGAAATGGCAACCCACTCCAGTGTTCTTGCCTGAAGAATCCCAGGGATGGGGGAGCCTGGTGGGCTGCCATCTATGGGGTTGCACAGAGTTGGACACAACTGAAGCAACTTAGCAACAGCAGCAGCAGCAGTGATCCATGTGAACACTTTGGTTAGTTTTCTGTGATTGTGGTTTGCATTCTGTCTGTCCTCTGATGGATGAGGATAGGCGGCTTGTGGAAGTTTCCTGATGGGAAGGCTCCTGATGGGAGGGACTGGCTGTGGGGAAAATTGGGTCTTGCTCTGATGGCAGGGCCATGCTCAGTAAATCTTTAATCCAATTTTCTGCTGATGGGTGGGGCTGTGTTCCTTCACTTCCTACCTACAGAACTAGGCCAAACTATAGTAGGGGTAATGGTAGCAATGGTGGCCTCCTTCGAAAAGACTTATGCCAGCATGCCACAGCTCCCAGGACTCTTGTAATCAGTGCCCCTGACCCCGCAGCAGGCCACTGTCAACCCACATCTCTGCCGGAGTCTCCCAGACACTCACAGGCAAGTCTGGCTCAGCCTTTTGTGGGGTCACTGCTCCTTTCTTTGGGGTTCTGGAGCACACAATGTTTTGTTATGCCCTCTAAGAGTCTGTTTCCCCAGTTCTGTGGATGTTCTGTAATCAAATGCTACTGGCCTTCAAAATCACATTCCCTAGGGTTTCTCAGTCCCTTTGCCAGAGCCCCAAGTTGGGAAACCTGTTTTGGTCCCTAGAACTTTCACAAGAGTGCAGTTGTTGGTCTCCAGTTTGTAGGTCGTCAGCTCAGCAGCTCTATAGTGGAGCTAATGGCAACCTCCTCCAAGAGGACTTACGCTACATGCCACACCTCCCTGGTCTGCTTCAGCCAGAGCCCCTGTCCCACAACAGGTCACCGCTGACCCGTGCCTCTGCTGGAGACACTCAAACACTCAAAGGCAGGTCTGCTTCAGTCTCTTGTGGAGGTCACTGCTCCTTTCCCTGGGTCCTGGTGAGCACACAGTTTTGCTTGAGCCCTCTGAGCATCCATAGTGGGTCTGAGATTTTATTTTAAATGCAGTTGTCTCACTCCTACCATCTTGTTGGGGCTTCTCCTTTTCCTTTGGATGTGGGGTATCTTTTATTGGTGGGATCCAACGTTCTCCTGTTGATGGTTGTTCAGCAACTAGTTGTGATTTTGGTGTTCTCACAGGAAAAGATGAGCTCACGCCCTTCTCCTCTGTCATCTTAACGATCTTAGATATTGCACTATCTATTTTTGAATGTGTTATCTTTATATTTTCTAGTATTTGTTAAAATGATCTATATTTAGATCAACTCTTTTCCCTAATTCAGTTGGCATTTTTATTATCAATATTTTGAATTCTTTGTCTGGTAGATGGTTTATTTGTATTTCTTTGCTTTTGGGGGCTTTATCTCTTGCTCTTTCAATTGAAAGTAGTTTTACTGCCTTTTCACTTTATTTCACTTTTTTTGTCTCTAATAAAATAAAAGTTAACTGCTGTGGTCTTGAAGGGGTGTTCTTATCTAGGAGTATCCCTGTGAAGACTGGGTATGCCCAGTGCTTTTGGTATGGGAGAGCTGGATTTTATGTGGGCATCAGTCATATCTTTGCTAAGGGTATGCTGGCAGCCATCATCTTGGTGGGTGGTGGCTATTGATGGAGAAGCTAGATCTGTGCAGGATGGAAGACATGACTTGCTCTCTACCCAGTGACTGTCACCACCCTACTGAGGGTGCAGGTGATTCCCAAGTTGCTGGAGTTGAAGCCCAGAGGGTTAAGCCCGAGCTGGCTTTGTTCCTTTTAAGTGTTGGTTTTCCTTCTTCCAGTGCTGGGCTCTTTGCCCCAAAGGAGGGGCATGCTGAAGCAAGCAGGGTTTGTATACCCACAGAGATCTGATGCCCTGCCTCTACAGGAATCTATAAGCCACAGTCACAGTTTTACCCCTGTTGTTGTCACCCCAGATCTAGTTCTAGGCTGTAGTGTTGAGTTAGCACGTGAACAGTCTTTCATCAGAATTCAGGTATTTGTCCTGCTGTCAGAAATCTGGCCTGCTTCTGTAAATGCTTGAGTAAATGCCAAAAATGACAACCACCACCCCAACCTGGGCTATTGCCTCAGGCCCCCAGAACACCTCTGCATCTTTAGGTAGAGACTTCTCACAGGTCCTGCCCACTGTAGATCAGTGCCAAGTTGTGGCATGTAATGAGTGGGCCAGGGTGTTTATTCAACTCAGACTGGAGCATGGCAAGGCAACAACCACTATAGCAGGCGTCTTCTCCCTGACTGGGGGCAAGCCATCACCCACCCACTTCTCAGGAGTGAAGCTTAGGCTCCTCCAGCCTTTCTGTCTGTCCCAGTTTTTCTTCTAAGAGCCAAATGGGCTTGTTTCCTGTGCATAGGACTCCAGGACTGGGATGACTAGTCTATGGCTCAGTTTCCTCACTCCCAGGGTGGGTGTCCACCCATGTAATCTCCTTTTCCCTCTTAGTAACCTCCCAGGGACAGAGGTCCTGACCCCGTGCTTTTCTTCTCTTGCTACTCAATTATGTGTATATCTTTCTTACAGTCTTGGCTGTATAGGAGTCCTTCTGCCAGTTTCTATTTAGTTTTCCATGAGACTTATACCACATGCAGATGCTTTCTGATGTGTTTGTAGGGGGAGGTAATCTCCACATTGTCTTACTCTTCCATCTTGATCTACCTTGTAAAGGTTTATTGCTTGACTTTCCATTCTATTATGCATTTATCTATATATACTATAATTTTGTTGTCAGTTTTGAAATTGAAACATATGATACCTTCAATTTTATTCTTTTTCAAGAATGTTTTGGCTATTCAGGGTACCTTGCATTTCCATATGAATTTTGGGATTAGCTTGCCAATTTCTGCCAGAAGGCCACTGGGATTTTTATAGGAACAATATTGAGTCTATAGGTCAATCTGAGAATTATTGCCTAATCCAGCCATTTTTCTATTCATTCCATTTATTTATACATACTTTAATTTATTCAAATAATACTTTATAGCTTTAAGTATACAAGTGGCTCAGCAGTTAGGAATCTGCCTGCAATGCAGGAGCCACAGAAGATGCAGGTTCAATCCCTGGGTTCAGAAGATCCCCTGGAGAAGGAAATGGCAACCAACTCCAGTATTCTTGCCTCAAGAATCCCATGGATAAGGGAACCTCATCAACTGGAGACAGGGGTGGACAATTGATGAAGGTTCCCTCTTCAGTTGCTTCCCAGGTAGCTCAGATGGTGAAGAATCTGCCTGTAATGTGGGAGAGCTGGGTTCAATCCTTGAGTTGGGAAGATCCTCTGGAAAAGGGCATGACAGCCCACTCCAGTATTCTTGGTTGGAGAATTCAATGGACAGAGGAGCCCAGTGGGCTATTGTCCATGGAGCCACAAAGAGTTAGACATGACTGAGCAACTAACGCTTCACTTCTATACAAGTCTCTCAATAAATTGCTAAATGTATTCCTAAGTGTTTTATTCTTTTTGTTTCCATTATAAAGTAAATTGCTTTTTTAGTTGCATTGTTTGGTTGTTCATTGCTAGTGTATAGAAATATAAGTGATCTTGCATCCTACTGCCTCACTGAATGTGTTTATTAGTTCTAATAGTTTTTTGATAGGTATCTTGATATTTCCTATGTACCAGATATTATCATCTGTGATTTGAGACAGTATTACTTATTCTTTTCAATCTGGGTGTCTTTTATTTATTTCCTTACCTAAACTATTAGACTCCCCGGTAAAATGTTCAGTAGATATTACAAAAGTAAGCACTCTTGTTCCTGATCTGAATGAGATAGCACGTTATAACATCACCTTGGGTTTGTAGATATTTTATCAAGTTAACAGTTCCAGTCTGCTTCAGTTTACTCTCATGAATGGGAGTGGGAATTTTTCAAATGCTTTTTTTTTTTTTAATTTAACTTCCTGAGTCTGTTGCCATAATCCTGTAGTTTTGCTCTTTATTCCATCAATATGATATATTACATTAATTGACTTTTAGGCATTAAACCAATCCTGCATTCTGGGAATAAGCTCCTCTTAGTCATAATGTATATATATATATATATAATATATATATATATTATAGTTGAATTTGGCTTACTAATATTTTTGAGGAATTTTTTACGTCTGTATTCTTGTGGGCCTGGACTTTACACTAAGATGCTTTTTAGCTGCCAATCCAATTTTTCACTTATTATAGGTCTATTCAGGTTTTTTACTTCTTTTTGAGTCAGTTTTCATGTATCCTTGCATCTTTCTCGGAAATTTTCCACATCATCTAAGCTATCTAATTTGTTGGTTTGGAGTTGATTGAAGTGTACCTTTGTAATCTTGTTTATTTCTGTGAAGTCAGTAGTGATAGCCCTTCATTTTTTTTTCCTGATTTTAATCATTTGAGTCATCTCTGTTTATTTTTTTCCCTCTTGGTGAGATTGTCAATTTTGTGTTTTTCTAAGAGCCAAGTTTTGGTATTATTTGTTTTCTCTGTTCTTTTTCTATCTATTTATTTCATTTCTTTATGTTCTAATTTTTACGAGGCATAACTTCTATTTCTTTGCATGTCTCTTTATTTGTTCATGTTGAAAACTGGACTTAAAAATCTTCTATGTGGCACCTCTGAATATCAGATTCTACCCCTCTCCCAAGGTTTGTTACTTTTGTTGCTTATCATAGTAATTATTTTTGTTTAGTAATTTCCCTGAATTAATCCTGTAAAGTCTGTATTCTTTATTATGTGCTGCTACTAAAGTCTCTGCTTGGTTAGCTTTGTGGTCAGATAGCATCACCAACTCAATGGACATGAATTCAAGCAAACTCCAGGACATAGTGTAGGACGGAGGAGCTGGGCATGCTGCATTCCATGGGATCACAGAGTCAGACATGACTTAGCAACTGACAACAACAATGTGAGCAGAGATTTCCTTAAATGACTTGATTTAAATGACCAATATGTATCCCTCCCTTTGACAGGGCACTTTGTGTATGTTTATATTGAGGCATTCCTTTAATACTGCTGTTGCTGCTAAGTCACTTCAGTCATGTCCAACTCTGTGCAACCCCATAGACGGCAGCCCACCAGGCTCCCCCGTCCCTGGGATTCTCCAGGCAAGAACACTGGAGTGGGTTGCCATTTCCTTCTCCAATGCGTGAAAGTGAAAAGTGAAAGTGAAGTCGCTCAGTCCTGTCCAACTCTCAGCAACCCCATGGACGGCAGCCCACCAGGTTCCTCCATCCATGGAATCTTGGATGGCAAGTCCTCTTGCCTCCAGGCAAGAGGACTGGAGTGGGGTGCCACTGCCTTCTTTAATACTCCAGCAGCTTAAAGCTCTGCCTTAGTCTTCACTTCCTGCTTGTGCAGATACTTGGGGACCGCCAAGGTAAGAGGCCGGGGCTTTCTCTGGTCTTTTCTGGCTATTCCACAATGCTGGAAACGTGTACATCCCTGAACATGCACATGGTCTTCTAGAGCCCCAGGAATAAGCTTTTCAAAGACTCCTATGATTGTCTCATGCCCATACTTTGCTTGTAAGTTTTCTGGCCAGCTTCTTGCTTGCCCCAACTGGTAATGCTATAATGTTTGATAATTTTTGCTGATTGTTTTCAACAAATACTCTGGTAACAGGGCTCTTTCCACTAGTGGAATTTCCAGTGAGATAAAGACAAAGGGGTTTTTCTGGGGATCTGCCAAACAGATAGAATGTTGACAGCTGTCACGTTGGGGGCTTTGGTGCAGCTCCACATCCACCCTGCCCCTCTAGTGGTTTTCACATTTATTGTGGCTCTGAGACTACCACAGAGCTGGGAAGAGGGGGTGGAAATAGGACCAGTTAGACTTCCCTGGTGGCTCAGATGGTAAATAATATGCCTACAATGCAGGAGACCCAGGTTTGGTCCCTGGGTTCGGAAGATTCCCTGGAGAAGGGAATGGCTACCCACTTTAGTATTCTCACCCAGAGAATTCCACAGACAGAGGAAACAGGTGGGCTATAGTCCATGGGATTGCAAAGAGTCAGACATGACTGAACAAACAACACACACTAAAAATGTCTTCATGCTTGTCATTTTTACCAAGACTCAGAGTTTTTCTTGAAGAGACATGCCTCAGATTTTTGGACGCCTTTGACTAATTTCCAGAGTTCTTAAAAAAATGTTTTTGACAGTTTTTACCAGTATTCACATTGCCTTGAACCATAAAGAAGGCTGAGTGTCAAAGAACTGATACTTTCAAACTGTTGAGAAGACTTTTGAGAGTCCCTTGGACAGCAAGGAGATCAAACCAGTAAATCCTAAAGGAAATAAACTCTGAATATTTATTGGAAGAACTGAAGCCAAAATCCAATACTTTGACCACCTGATGCAAAGAGCTGACTCATTGGAAAAGACCCTGATGCTGGGAAAGATTGAGGGCATGAGGAGAAGCGGTTGACAGAGGATGAGATGGTCGGATGGCATCATCGACTCAGTGGACATGAGTTTGCACAAACTTCAGGAGATAGTGAAGGACAGGGAAGCCTGGTAGGCTGCAGTTCATGGGGTCACAAAGGGTTGGACATGACTGAGTGACGGAACAACAACTAACAACAACACTCCAACATTCTAGAAGTGCTTCCATCATAATTATCCAACTTCTTTTGTCCCTTCTTAGTTTTTCTTACTCCAGCTCAGTTACCAAATGGAACCACAAGCATTTCAGTCAGATTATCTCTGAGTGAAATGATTTGCTACATTCAAGACACAAGTTACCCTTTCAGCCTCTAAGACAAAGGTGTCTGGAAATCTTCCTGGAGCAGCCTATGATGATGTCAAGTTAGCATCTTTGACTTAAAATTAAAATAAGGAAAGTGAGGAAAGTCAATTCACTCAGATTTGTCCAACTTTTTGTGACCCCCAAGGATGGTAGTCTGCCAGGCTCCTCTGTCCATGGATCTTCCAGGCAAGCATACTGGAGTGGGTTGCCATTTCCTTCTCCAGGGACTCTTCCCGACCCAAGGAGCGAACCTGGGTCTCCTGCTTTGCAGACAGACTTGTTACAGTCTGAGCCACCAGGGAATCTCAAAATTAAAATGGTAGCAATGGACATCACCAGATGGTCAACCCTGAAATCAGATTGATTATATTCTTTGCAGCCAAAGATGGAGAAACTCTATACAGTCAGCAAAAACAAGACCGGGAGCTGACTGTGGCTCAGATCATGAACTCCTTATTGTCAAATTCAGACTTAAATTGAAGAAAGTAGGGAAAACTACTAGACCATTCAGGTATGACCTAAATCAAATCCCTATGACTATACATTGGAAGTGAGAAATAGATTTAAGGAACTAGATTTGACAGACAGAGTGCCTGATGAACTATGGACAGGGGTTCATGACACTGTACAGGAAACAGGGAGCAAGACCATCCCCAAGAAAAAGAAATACAAAAAGGCAAAATGGTTGTCTGAGGAGGTCTTACAAATAGCTGTGAAAAGAAGAAAAGTGAAAAGCAAAGGAGAAAAGGAAAGATATTCCCATTTGAATGCAGAGTTCCAAAGAATAGCCAGGAGAGATAAGAAAGCCTTCCTCAGTAATCAATGCAAAGAAATAGAGGAAAACAACAGAATGGGAAAGACTAGAGATCTCTTCAAGAAAATTAGAGATACCAAGGGAATATTTCATGCAAAGATGTGTTTGATAAAGGACAGAAATGGTATGGACCTAACAGAAGCAGAAGATATTAAGAAGAGGTGGCAAGAATACACAGAAAAATTGTACAAAAAAGATCTTCATGACCCAGATAATCACAATGGTATGATCACTCACCTAGAGCCAGACGTCCTGGAATGTGAAGTCAGGTAGGCCTTAGAAGGCATCATTACAAACAAAGCTAGTGGAGGTGATGGAATTCCAGTTGAGCTATTTCAAATCCTGAAAGATGATGCTGTGAAAGTGCTGCACTCTATATGCCAGCAAATTTGGAAAACTCAGCAGTGGCCACAGGACTGGAAAAGGTCAGTTTTCATTTCAATCCCAAAGAACGGCAATGCCAAAAAATGCTCAAACTGCTATACAATTGCACTCATCTCACGTGCTAGTGAAGTAATGCTCAAAATTCTCCAAGCCAGGCTTCAGCAATACATGAACTAGGAACTTCCAGATGTTCAAGTTGGTTTTAGAAAAGGCTGAGGAACCAGAGATCAAATTGACAACATCCGCTGGATCATAGAAAAAGCAAGAGAGTTCCAGAAAAACACCTATTTCTGCTTTATTGACTACGCCAAAGCCTTTGACTGTATGGATCACAAACTGTGGAAAATTCTGAAAGAGATGGGAATACCAGACCACCAGACCTGCCTCTTGAGAATCCTATATGCAGGTCAGGAAGCAACAGTGAGAACTGGACATGGAACAACAGACTGGTTCCAAATAGGAAAAGGAGTATGTCAAGGCTATATATTGTCACCCTGCTTATTTAACTTATATGCAGAGTACATCATGAGAAACACTGGGCTGGAAGAAGCACAAGCTGGAATCAAGATTGCCGGGAGAAATATCAACAATCTCAGATATGCAGATGACACCACCCTTATGGCAGAAAGTGAAGAGAAACTAAAAAGCCTCTTGATGAAAGTGAAAGAAGAGAGTGAAAAAGTTGGCTTAAAGCTCAACATTCAGAAAACTAAGATCATGACATCTGGTCCCATCACTTCATGGGAAATAGAAGGGGAAAGAGTGGAAGCAGTGTCAGACTTTATTTTGGGAGGCTCCAAGGTCACTGCAGATGGTGACTGCAGCCATGAAATTAAAACACACTTACTCCTTGGAAGGAAAGTTATGACCAACCTAGATAGCATATTAAAAAGTAGAGACATTACTTTGCCAACAAAGGTCCCTCTAGTCAAGGCTATGGTTTTTCCAGTGGTCATGTATGGATGTGAGAGTTGGACTGTGAAGAAAGTTAAGTGCCGAAGAATTGATGCTTTTGAACTGTGGTGTTGTAAAAGACTCTTGAGAGTCCCTTGGACTGCAAGGAGATCCAACCAGTCCATCCTAAAGGAGATCAGTCCTGGGTGTTCATTGGAAGGACTGATGCTGAAGCTGAAGCTCCAATACTTTGGCCACCTGATGCAGAGAGCTGACTCATTTGAAAAGACCCTGATGCTGGGAAAGACTGAGGACAGGAGGAGAAGGGAATGACAGAGGATGAGATGATTGAATGGCATCACCAACTCAATGGACATGAGTTTGGTTGGACTTCGGGAGTTGGTGATGGACAGGGAGGCCTGGCGTGCTGTGGTTCATGGGGTCGCAAAGAGCTGGATACAACTGAGTACTGAACTGAACTGAATTGATATTTGACCAGAAATATAACTTAGATGAAATTCTAACAGTGAGAAAAATGTTTTTAAAAGATATCACTGATGTGATTATCTAAGAGACATTTTGATCTCTGACACGTAAGAAGGTTGTTAATAGGAAATTAATGTTAGAATGTAACATTAAAATTATCAAGAGCGATTAACAATAATTATATATCTAAGCCTCCAAAGCAATTAG